>NW_007063888.1:0-941 GCF_000164805.1 Carlito syrichta | reverse complement strand
TTACAGCTTTTAAGGCATCCCAGAGATTTTGGTAAGATGTTTCTTTATTTTCATTTGTTTACAGGTATCTTTTGATCTCTATTTTGATGTCATCATTGACCCAGGAGTTATTTAGCATCATGCTGTTTAGTGTCCATGTCTTTGTGGGTTTTGGGGGGGACTTTGTTGGTGTCAATGTTTATTTTTATTCCACTGTGGTCCGAAAAAGGTGCATGGCAGAATTTCAGTCCTTTTAAATTTGCTTATACTTGATTTGTGTCCAATTATGTGGTCGATCTTAGAATATGTTCCATGTGGTGATGAGTAGAATGTGTATTCTGTGGTCTTTGGATGGAGTGTTCTATAGGTATCAATTAAGTCCATTTGGTCCAGAGTCTCATTGAGGTTCCGGATCTCCTTGCTGATTTTTTGTCCTGATGATCTGTCTAAGGTTGTGAGTGGTGTATTAAAGTCCCCAGTTATTATGGTGTTAGAGTCAATGTCTTTCTTTAGTTTTCCTAGAAGTTGCTTTATGAATGTTGGTGCGCCTATGTTGGGTGCATATATGTTTAGGATAGATATTTCTTGTTGATGGAGTGAACCTTTTATCATTATGTAGTGGCCCTCTGTATCTTTTTTAATTTTTGATAGCTTAAATGGTATTTTGTCTGAAATTAGGATCGCGACTCCTCCTTTCTTTTGTGTTCCATTCGCCTGAAAATTTGTTTCCCATCCTCTTACTTTGAGTCTGTGTATGTCCTTTCTAGTGAGATGGGTCTCTTGAAGGCAGTATATTGTTGCCTGGTGATATTTTATCCATTTTGTCATTCTATGTCTTTTCAGTGGTGCGTTTAGTCCATTCACATTCAGACTAATTATTGAAATGTGAGAGTTCATCCCTATCATGGAGTTCTTATTGAGTTATTGTTCTTCCACTTGGTTTTTTCTCTTTTTTTTTGTCT
>NW_007063887.1:0-886 GCF_000164805.1 Carlito syrichta | reverse complement strand
TTTGTATTTAGGAAACTGAGGAGTTGTAAAGGGCCTGCCTTTTACACATGTAATGGATCTGGGTGGTGTGGGCACCTTTGGGGACTGCTTCAGGGTGGGAACGTTTCCAGACATCTCTCGGGAAAAAGTCTTTAAATCCCCAGTTATAGTTGGAAACCAGGTTCTAGGAGGGGTTATGTTGGATGCCTGCCAAATGATGGTACCTGTGGTAAGATCTACGACCTGCCAAGTTAAGTTCTGGGGCTGGTGTGGGTTTACTAGGGGTTTGGGGTGTGGTTGGATTTCTGTGGCAGCATCAATTTCCTCTTGGTATTTTGTATCCCAAATAGATTGTGGGTTGGCTATGGCATTACATAAGAAACATGATATATATACTATTAGTCTTAGGGGGATAAGTGAGAGTGGCGCACTCTTAGCTTTAGAGGATTGTCCTTGTCCAGTACGCTTTTCCATTCTGAGACACAGTCCTTTAACACTGCGAAGGGGTCTGCTGGTCAGACGTGTGTGTAGTGGACCCATGGGACGATCCCGTCCACTTTGAGTGTGGTGGGTGTCGTTAGGATGACGATGTAGGGTCCTTACCAATGTAGCTGCAGCGTCTGGTGCTGATGTCTGCAGATGTACACCCAATCTCCTGGCCGGTAGCAGTGTGGATTCAGAGGCAGCCCGTTTTCGTAGAGGGCCTTTAGTGCAGGCCACACTTGTTCATGTGTCCTTTGCAGTGCTTTTAAGGAAAAAAGGAGTTGCTGATCATCAAATTCAACAAGTACCTCAGGTTTTAAATTTGGAATAATAGGCGGTGGAATGCCAAATATGATTCAAAAGGGGTGAGGCCCATTTTATAGGGGGAATTGCATACCCTATAGAGGGCGAAGGGGAGGAGAGC
>NW_007063886.1:0-768 GCF_000164805.1 Carlito syrichta | reverse complement strand
GTGTTGTTTTTCTAGGTCTGAGAAGAATGTTGTTGGTAATTTAATGGGTATTGCATTGAATTTGTAGATTGCTTAGGTAAGATGGACATCTTCACAATGTTGATTCTTCCGATCCATGAGCATGGGATATTTTTCCACTTGTTCATGTCGGCTTTGATTTCTTTGAGCAGTGTTTTGTAATTTTCATTGTAAAGGTCTTTCACATCTCTGGTTAGGAAGATGCCAAGGTATTTCATTTTTTTTGTGGCTATTGTGAATGAAACTGTGTTTTTTATTTGGGTTTCTGTTTGTTTATTATTGGTGTAGAGAAATGCGATTGTCTTTTGTACATTTATTTTGTATCCTGAGATTTTGCCAAAGGCTTTTATCAATGTAAGGAGGCCTTTGACAGATTCTCTTGGGTTTTCAAGGTACACCATCATATCATCTGCATAGAGAGATAACTTGACTTCCTCTTTTCCTATTTGAATACCTCTGATTGCCTCCTCTTCTCTGATTGCTTTAGCCAGGACTTCCAATACTATGTTGAACAGGAGGGGAGAGAGTGGGCATCCTTGTCTAGTTCCAGTTTTCAGGGGAATTGGTTCCAATTTTTGTCCATTTAGGAGTATGCTGGCTGTGGGTTTCTTGTAGATGGGTTTTACTATTTTGAGGTATGTTCCCCGTATGCCTAGATGTTCAAGGGTTTTCATCAAGAAGGGGTGCTGGATTTTATCAAAAGCTTTTTCTGCATCTAGTGATATGATCATGTGGTTTTTGTTTTGACAT
>NW_007063885.1:0-847 GCF_000164805.1 Carlito syrichta | reverse complement strand
TTTCATTCACAGTATTCTTTATTACTGTTATCTCAGATATCAGCTCCTTCCTAGTTTCTTCTTGTGTCTCCTCAATCTTTTAGTCTCTCCATTATTGTTTTGATATCTGCATTTGCATTTTGAGACCCCTTCATTCTGGGGACTTTGCATTGTTTGTATTCCAAAGTCAATTTTCTCAGTGTCTGCTCTCCCAGGCGTCTGGGAGAGACCCATACTCTTCTTTTGGTTTTTCTTCATTTCTGTAGATTTTTCTCCCTTTACCCCTTTCCCTCCCCCTCTTCAATTCTGTTTTTGAGGGAAGGTGGGGTTGCTTTTATTTCTCTTCTGCAATGACCTGTTCTTCCTTATGAGGGTCTTCTGGTTTTGTTCACTTTTCCCTCTGTTTTACAGTCTGTCTATTCAGCAGTTTGCAGTCTTGGTCCGTTCAGAGAATCTCACAAGTTCACCTATGCCGTCGCCATCTTGCCCCGTCTTCGAGAGTTAATTGTTATAGTTAATGTTCCTAGAAGATTTTGGGCATAGATAAGAGCAATAAGTAGGGGAAGGGACCCAATTAGTGTATAAAATAAGAAGTAAAGCCCGGCGTTTAGTCATTCTATTTGGTTTCCTCATCGTGTGATAATAATTAGTGTGGGAATTAAAGTTGCTTCAAATAGGACATAGAAGAAAACTAATTCTGTAGCAGTAAAGGTTATGATTAGGAAAATTTGAAGTATAATCAATATAGAGACATATAATTTTTTTTGTGCAAGTGGTTCTTTTGATAGGTGGTTTTGGCTGGCTATAATTAGTAAGGGGTGTTTCAGTAGTTAAGATTAGTAGTGGTGTTGATAGGGAGTCAGTAAAG
>NW_007063884.1:0-650 GCF_000164805.1 Carlito syrichta | reverse complement strand
ATGGGTTTCTTTTGCTTTGCAGAAGCTTTTCAGTATGATGAGGTCCCACTTGTCTATCTTATCTCTTATGGCATGGACACTAGGGGTTTTGATAAGGAATTGGCTGCCAGTTCCAATTTCCATAAGAGTGCCTCCCAAGCAAGAATTTTTTTTTCACTTTTTGCATAAAGCTATACCTACTTAGCATTGCTACTGTAAAAACTCCAAATGGAAATAAGCATAAAATAATTTTTTAAAGAAGTATATACTTAAAGAAGTATATACCTATATTTTATCCTCCAAAGTGCTGAAATCTAATACAAACTTTAAAATCAATGTTGATTGATATGTTGTTGTAAGAAATGAGTTAATAAAGGTTATTTTTCAGCCGGGCTTGGTGGCTCAGCCTGTAATCCCAGCACCTTGGGAGGCTGAGGTGAGCAGATTGCCTGAGCCAGCGGGTTCGAGACCCGCCTGGGCAACTTGGCGAGACCTCATCTCTACAATAAATCAAAAAAAATCAGCCAGGCGTGGTAGCGCGCGCCTGTAGTTCCGGCTACTCGGAAGGATGAGGCGGAAGGATCACCGGAGCCCAGCAGGTCGAGGCTGCGGTGGCCGGGAGCGGCCACTGCACTCCAGTGTGGGCGACAGAGTGAGACTCCAACTCAAAA
>NW_007063883.1:0-1034 GCF_000164805.1 Carlito syrichta | reverse complement strand
TTAAACCCTGATTAATACAAAAAACTTTTTTAAGTTAACTTTAGGGTTCAATCCCAAGTTCACTGACTTCTAATATTTTTTAATGATTAATATTATCAACTTACCACTATACTATAATCTATAAGTTTACTTAAATGACTTAATTTTTATTTATTCCATTAACCTATTATGATTCAACATAGTGCCCTGTAATTCTATAACAATTAATTCAAAACTTATTCTTGAACTACAAAACCTTACCATGACTTATATGAGTTTCATATATCTAAACTTTAATTTTTATATAATCTGATGATTGAACTTTAATACTATGCTATATCTTATTAGGCTAATACCTTATCATTAATTCTTTCATAAATCTTATGGTAGTTGTCATACTCTTGAACAAGGAAATGTATGGTTGCCATGACGATGGCCACGGGCTGAAGCAACAGAGTTTCAGCATGTAACGAAACCAGAAAAATGTTCTGCCTGGCTAGAGGCAGGGCAATAAAACTATTACGGTAATTTAGTTTCTAATCTTAGCTCTAGGAGAAACTGCTTTCGGGAACAAAAGCTGACTGACCAGTCTACCAGGAAATAGAAGTTTAAAAATGTCTAGAAAGAAGTACAACTTAGAAGGGACAAAGACATATAAAACAATTCTGCTGTACACTTTCCATCAGGCATATTGAGATTTACTTAAAAGTTTTGTATCCTAAATTGTAAGTATTGTTGCCATGTATGTACACTGGTCACTATTCATACGCCAATATTGTAGGTGTTAATGATATCCTAGTGTCAAAGGCGATCTTCTAGATGGGCCTTTATAGGCCTCAATCATGTAGCTATAGATGTTGGCTCCCAACAGGTACCCTTATTGATGTTATGACACATTTTAAGAAAGGAAAAGAAAACTGTTTAACATTGTAATACTACCAGGCACAGTGGCTCACACCTGTCATCCCAGCACACTGTGAGGCCAGGTGAGAGGATGGCCTGAGCCCAGGGTTTCAAGACCAGCCTGAGCAACTTGGTTAGGCCTCATCTCTACA
>NW_007063882.1:0-824 GCF_000164805.1 Carlito syrichta | reverse complement strand
TTTTGTATTAATCAGGGTTTAGAACAAAGAGTATAATATGAATGATTTATTGAACATTATGGAAAACTTGAACAATCTGTATGAAACTGTGCACCTGTGATCTTAATGTAAGTTTTGTGAAGCACGTCATGCATCATGGAATTGTAATTGTTTGCTTGGAACTTGCAAGTCTCGTGATGGTCTTGTGATGCATAGTTTGTAAAGTGTGATATACATCATGGAATTTGTACACCCCCAGCAAGTAATTATCACACTGCTAGAGGGTATAGAAAATGGTATATAAGTTAGAAGGAGTCTGAATAAAATTTGGACTCAGTCCTGATCAGACTGATCCCAGAAGAACTGCCTCTGAGTGGTCTTTTCTTGCCGTCTTGACTCTCTGGTGCGGGTCCAACCCCCCTCATAGATCAGAGCCGGTCTCTGACAGGTACCCACACTTGATGCCCACACATGTATTTAACCCTGAATTGTACTCCACGTTTTTAAATTTAAAAATTTTTTTTAAAGTTTTTAAAAGTGTCTATATATTTTTTGGCACTCTCTGAATAAATGGGATCATACAGCACCTTCCTATAATAATACATAATGCTTCCTTCACTTAACAGTAACTGTGAGGTAAACTCATGGTTTTCCATGTCACAGTATAGTTCATTTATCTTCATGGTTGACCAGTATTTCATTCATGTATTCACTCATTTCTCTGTGGTCAGATACTAGGGGTGTGTTGTAGCCTATTCAGACTGCTGTCACAGCATGACATCGACTAGGGATTTAAACAACAAATTCTGATTTTCTACAATTCTGGGGGCTGGGAAGTCCAAGCC
>NW_007063881.1:0-912 GCF_000164805.1 Carlito syrichta | reverse complement strand
TGCTGTGTGCAGGAAAGGATGATGAGCGTGGACGATTTGCTAACTTAGAAGATCCTATGCATATTTAAATATATGTGTGAATAGTGAACAGTGATTATATTCTTTAGTAGGTACTGTGATTGTAAATTTTAAAAATGTGTTCAGTTAAAGTAAGCTTGGAATTTTAGACAGAAGAATGTCAGATAATAGCTGATGATATTTTATAACATCCCTTTTTTTTAGGAATATGACCTACTATTTTAGGATTAAAAACTTAACTTTTAGAGATTATATATAGGAAACTGACATGTCAGAATGAAAAATGAGTTAGTGAATAAATAATTGGGGGGAAAAGATTCATTTTAGAAATCCCTTACAAGCAATGCTTTTCAGTATTATAGAAGAAAAATAGTAATTAGGGAGAAAAATAACAAGCTTATCTGCAGAAACTGTATGTCCAAACTCATACACCATAAGACTTCCAGAAGTGCCTTAAAATGTATTTCCTGAAGTCTGTAATTTATTATGTGGGGTGCCAAAAAAATGTGTACACATTTTGAGAGACGTTATCTATACTATACTTATCTATACTTTCTGATGTTGAATTGAATTATGGTAGCAATGTGTAGCATGCTGTTTGCTCAACTGTGATTTCTCCATTTTCGCCCTTTGTGTGGTGATGCTGGCATTCATTTGATTAATGCCGCCTTTTGAGCAAATGCCATACCTACAATATGTATACATTTTGAGGGACACCCCTATATACTGTTTTGTTTCATAATTTAAAGATTTATATCTTTTTTGTTTTTGAGTTGGAGTCTCACTCTGTTGCCAAGACTGGAGTGCAGTGGCCAATCCCGGCCACTGCAGCCTCAACCTGCTGGGCTCCGATGATCCTTCTGCCTCAGCCTTCCAAGTAGCTGGAATGACAGG
>NW_007063880.1:0-738 GCF_000164805.1 Carlito syrichta | reverse complement strand
GAATTGGCAGAGTTTGGGGATAAAAGCCCTGGATTACACCCATTAAATGGCTTTGCTTACTAAGCAGGAGTCCAGTCCTTTTCTCTCTTTCCAGTGTCTTCTCTCTTTTGTAAATCGCCGACACTGCCACAACTCGAAGGGACCTCCGACTCTTGCAGGGCAGGACCCCGTGCAGTCTCCCTTCCGTAAACTGAAACTAAAACATGGTACTTGGTGATGTGTACAGCCATGAAATAATTGGAAATAATTTTGCAAGATGGCTGGGCTCGGTGGATCACACCTGTCATCCCAGCACTTTGGGATGCTGAGGCGGGTGGCCCAAGGGGTGCCCCCTTGGGTGGACAGGTTGGTGGAGGGCCTGGGTCCCTAGGGAAGAATTTCTTGGAGGTACCAGAATGGTCTTGAAACTTAAACCTTCCATGGGGATAGCGGAAATGTGTTCACCACTGAATTCTAACCGGCTGCCTCTCTTGCTGTGGGCAGTGATCATTCTAGAAATCTGGAAAGGGGTGTTTGTGGGGGGAGGGGGGGAGTGGGAATCTGATCAGGAGAGGGCTATATCTTGAAAATGGGTCTTTCAGCCAGGTTTGCTGGGCAGACATATTGCTTTAAGTTAGGTGATGTGCTTTCTTGGTGTGGGGGGTTTGGTAGGAAGTTATGGGAAGGTAGAGGCCCTACCCCCACCCCCTACAACCCACAAGATTCTGCCCTTGGCCAAAGCACACCAGAATGTTCTGG
>NW_007063879.1:0-840 GCF_000164805.1 Carlito syrichta | reverse complement strand
TTGGGGAAATCTTTAAAGAAGGTAAAGACAAATTTTTCAAAGCTGGGTATAGGAGAATAGACCTGTCAAAGTGATAATCCTTTATTTATTATTAAATTAATTAGTTTATTTATTATAAAGATGTGGGGTACAACTCAGGGCTAGGTATACAAACATTGATCATGCAGGTACCCTTTTTAATGAGGCATGTCCCTCCCTCCCCCACCTGCTAGTCCCACCCACATTCCCCTGACAGTTTTCTGCTACTGTCAATCATTTACCCACAGCATTATAATTGCTCAAGATCACCTTATGAGTGAGAATATATGGAACTCAGTTCTTGTTTCTGTGGTAAATCACTGAGTATGACCGACTCCAAATCCATCCAATTTGCTATAAGGTCCATATATTTGTCCTTCTTTATGGCTGCATAATATTCCATTGTGTATATGTGCCACATTTTTTTATCCAGTCCAGCTTCAATGGGTAACAAGGTTGGTTCCATGCTTTTGCTATTGTGAATAGAGCTGTATACATACTTGTGCAGGTATCTTTTTTGTAGAATGATTTGAGTTCCTCCGGGTTTATTTCCAATATGGGTCATATGGAAGGTCAATTTCTAGTTCCTTCAGAAATTGCATTCCCACCAGCAGTGTAGAAGTGTTGCTTTTTCTCCACATTCTTGTCAGCATCTGTTGTTGTTTGCTTTATTAAAGATGGCCATTCTTACAGAGATTAGGTGGTATCTCAATGTGGTTTTGATTTACATTTCTCTAACGATGAGTGAGGCTGAGCACTTTTTCATGTGTCTGTTGGTCACCCCCATATCTTCTATGAGAAGTGTCTATTCATGTATTTGCC
>NW_007063878.1:0-1081 GCF_000164805.1 Carlito syrichta | reverse complement strand
TTGAGAATTGATATCCTGTATCTAAAGATGAAATCAAAAATTTGTTTAATGGCCTTTGGAATAAAGACTAGATATAAATAACAGTCATACTAATTTTTATGCTGCTTCTTTCTGTCTATGAATTGCAAGAATTCACAACTTAAAGAAATAAAAGTGAAACTCCTGAGATTGTAATCAAGATACCAACATCTAGATGGAGAAAGGGATTGAACACAGATCACTGATAAGAACTGCTCTGCAGGACACATTTTTATCTCCTTCTAATAAGTGTCATAGTAGCGATTATTCTAGAAAAATGACCCACTCTTATGTGCTTTCTTCTTTTAGCCCTGACTTCTATCAGTAACCACCAGGCATTTATGAGGTAACCTTCCAATGTACAATTAAATCTCTCAAATGTTCAAATTATATGGCTAAGAGCATATCATATGCTAAAAATTTAAACATGATATTTGAAATTAAACTTGAGCTACTCCACTCTGAAGACAGAGCGTCATCTAGTTACTAATAAGACCCCTATACATCAATGACTTCATGGCAGAGTCCTGTGATCAAAAACATTTCTGTGGAAGATTGACATTTTCTTGGAGAGCTCAGGTCTTATAAAACTGAAAATTCTTCCTAGGAACTCTTACCATATATATATATATATATATATATATATATATATATATATATATATATATATATTGCAAAATGAAGGGTCCTACACATTAACTTGTGTATAATTTTGTGTAGTATTGTGTTTTCTCCTTGAGTGTATTATTCATTTCAACTTCTATGAGAAAAAAATCAATCTTCTAGATAATTCCTTTCCTGGTAGGAACTATCGTCAACATCAGCAACGCCAAGTCTGAGGTACAGTATGCTCTGTCAAAACAAAGCTGTACATCTTCACACAAGGAATTTCCACACTCACACTTAAAATAACATATTATTTATAGCTTCTTTGTGATCCACATATATGTACATACGTGTGTGTTCATAATATTTTATAAAAAAGCATTGTAACTTCCTAAATGCAGCTATAATGTATAACAATACCACATAGGAACTTATTTTATCTGTCTTTCCATGCTTT
>NW_007063877.1:0-942 GCF_000164805.1 Carlito syrichta | reverse complement strand
AGCAAGCTTCTCTGTGAAAATGACTCACTGCTATTGAACTCTGATCACCCTTTATATTTATAAAGTTTTGCGAGTCACATTTCAAATGGGAAAAATATCAAGAATGGAATTTAATTGTTAATTATTCGTGGTGGTTGCAGGCAATGGCTCCCCAGTCATGAAAGGTGTGTGAACCCGGGTGCTCCTCAAAGCTGGGCTAAGTCAGTCTCAGCTAATCAAAAAGGACTCTTTGGGGAATCATTTCTTCACTGCTCCCCGTACCTTACATGTCTTTTATCTTTGCATGCATTTAATTAAAGTGTCTCCAACTCCACTCCCTGCACAAACGTCTAAAATTTTTCATCAGACAGCTTACACATTCGTATTCAGTACTATCTGAAGAAGGCAATATGATGTACTGCCAGCCTTCACAAAACTGGTCGTCACTTTCTATCTGTGTCTCTGAACAAGTAAGCGGTCTTTTATTTTTTATTTTTATTTTTATAGGAGTCTCACTCTGTTACCCAGGGCGGATGAGGTATAGTGGCACACTCATGGCCACCACCTCCTCAACATGCTGTGCTCAGGCCATCCTTGTATCTAAGCCTTCCAGGTAGCTGGAACCACAGGCATGTGCCACCATACCCAGCTAATTTTTAAAAAAACTTACAGTAGTGACGAGGTCTCGCTGAGTTACCAAGGCTGGTCTCGAACCAATGGAATCACGCAATCCTCTCACCTCCACCTCCCAAAGTACTGGGAGTAATTACAGGTGTAAGCCACTGCACCCGGTGTGAGTAGCCTTTGTAATACTGCATCCGGGTTCTGGCTGCAACACCCTCCTGCAATGCTTTGCTCCTTTTCCTAGGAAGGATTCAAGTTTTTTTGGCTATATTGACTTCGACTTACACCCTTTCGATAGCAAAACCTTGTCTTTACAAAAAATAAAATAAATAAATATTC
>NW_007063876.1:0-762 GCF_000164805.1 Carlito syrichta | reverse complement strand
TTCAAATTATTGTGTGGGAGGATACACACTTGCTATGCCAGAAGCATTGACGGGAAAAGAGCTGACTGCTTAGGTGGTGCTAGTTGTGAATGTCCGTCTCCATTGGAAAGTGCTGTGTGAGAAGTGTGATGCACTGTGAGGTTCTGGCACTGAGTGTGCGTGCTGTCATTCGTCATTCCCACTTGTTCCCTATCGTGTATATTACGCTCTACAGGGTGACTGCTATGGCGTGTGGCTTGTCAACCTCTCCCATGCGGGAATGCTCATCTCCCCTGTGCCACAATGAGGGATCTGAGACATTCACAGTTACTTGTGGGAAGGCATTATGTGTGACCCGGGGGAATTCTGAATTGCTCTTTCTTGACACCTTTTCCTGTCAGGGAAAGCAATGAGACTGTGGATTGATGGTGGGAGTGGCCTTTATTAGGCCTGGGGTGCACGGGCACCTTCCTGGCTTAAGTATGTGCCCAATGTGTGCTGCAGTGTCACCTCTATGTTGTGATTATTATTCTTCATTGCCGCCTGCTGTAACACCTCATTTTCACTCTTTCCCCTTGATTTGTGTTCCTTTCCATAGAGGGCCTTTGCGTACGAGCGTGAAACCTCCGTGTTTCACGGAGAGAAATTTGCAAGGCATAGTGCCGCAATGAGTGACACAAGTGCTCCACAGTCACGAGCAGGAGAGCATTATGTGTGGATGGGGAGAATTTTATGTTGTTTGTCCCTATGGCGTTTAAACCTAATAAGGACTACCAAGGCTGG
>NW_007063875.1:0-1161 GCF_000164805.1 Carlito syrichta | reverse complement strand
TTATTTCTGTCTCATACTTTCTACGGCCTCGTCACTAATTCTGTTAAAATTTATCTCTCTTTGAAACATTTACTTGTATAATAGTGACTCAGTTATTTAAATAGAGGGCAAGTAGCGGTATCCTGTATTTTAGCCCATTTATTTTCATCCATAAAATTGGGCTCGTAGTTGTACACTGGGATGATGGAAAGAGTAAATTCTTTAAAAATATTTAAAGCATCTGCCACCATTTCTGGCCTATAGTAAGCACAAATCAATGACAACTTTTTTTTCTTTTCTTCCTGTTTGTACTGTAAGGTAGAGCATGAAATTATCTGTAGAAGAGTCTGTAAGGAAAAATACCCTGTCAATTAGAGCCTTTGAAAAAGTGGAAATGTCAGCCGGGCTCAGTGGCTCAGCCTGTAATCCCGTGACTTTGGGAGGCTGAGGTGAATGGATTGCCTGAGCCTGCGGGTTCAAGAGCCACCTGGGCAACTCGGCGAGACCTCATCTTTACAATAAATAAAAAATGAGCCGGGTGTGGTAGCGCGCACCTGGAGTTCCAGCTACTCGGAAGGCTGAGGCGGAAGGATCACCAGAGCCCAGCAGGTCGAGGCTGCGGTGGCCGGGAGCGGCCACTGCACTCCAGTCTGGGTGACAGAGTGAGACTCCAACTCAAAAAAAAAAAAGAAGTGAAAATGTCTGTCAGGGATCTTTTCCCAGCAGGCAAGTTGTGTACTAGGATGACTTCTAAGGTTTCATTTGTATGCCGTGATTTTAAGATTCCAAAACAGTGCACAGAATGAGTAGGCTTCATTTGGTAGTACAGGCTCAAGTCTAGGATAATTTAGTTTGAGAGTTAAATTATGAAACAGATGTTAAAACATTTACAAACCTCAGTGAGTTTTTTTTAATTGACAGTCCAGTCATTTTGAGAATTTAAGCTGCACTTTATTGTCATAGATTTTCCTTGAGTCATAATAATTTAGTTTGTATATAGAAGGTAATTCCAGCTCTGTATCATTACAAAACAAAATATTAAATGAAACTCAAATTGCTTCTTTTCTTCATGCTGCATCAAAGTCTTTTTGTTCCTTTTGCATGGACTTTCAGTTCTTTACAAGAATAAAAGATACACTCCTTTTCCTCAGAACTTCCCTTCTCAGCAACCACTAAGTTTGC
>NW_007063874.1:0-777 GCF_000164805.1 Carlito syrichta | reverse complement strand
CCAGCAGACAGACTTGGCGAGCAAGCATAAGGGCTGGAGCCCAGAGTTGGCAGTGCCCAGAGAGATGTGATCTGGGTGGGCAGGCTGTCCACTGACCTGTAGCTGAAGTCACAGGCGCTGGCTCTTGGGTCAGGCCTGCCCCACCCCTGACCCAGCATGTGCCTGCTGGTGCAGAAGGTGCTACTGGCGGCTGGCTGCACATTGGCCCTGGTGCTAGCGTCCAGCTGGGGCAGCAGGTGCTGGAGTGCCGGGCAGTGTTGGCGGGCCCTTGGAGCCCCTGGTGAGCCATGTGGCCCGAGTAGAAGGATCTGGTGATGATGCGAGCTGACCGCATGGAGTACTGCTAAGGCGAAGCCATGCTGGACGCCCACTCCGAGATGCACTGCAGTGAGGAGATGCGCATGATTCTGTGTGTGCTGGCCACATACTAGGTCTGGTCCAACACTGGCTGCGAAAAGCTGAGGCTGGACAAGGTGGGTGTGATGGACGAGGTGCTGGACCCACCATACAAGCCTTCATCCTGGAGGTTATTGCCAAGCATGGCTAGTTGGCCCACGTGCTCTGCAACAAGGACCCCTTCACGCTCAAGTCCTCTGTGTACCTGTCGTGCCTGTACCCCAACTCCAAGTTCCTGCTGATGGTACATGATGGCCGGGCCTCCGTGCACTCCATGATCATATGCAAGGTTACCATCACTGGCTTCAACCTCAGCAACTACCACGATTGCCTCAAGTAGAACAAACCATCGAGGTTATGTATGCACAGTGCATGGCGGTG
>NW_007063873.1:657-18636 GCF_000164805.1 Carlito syrichta | reverse complement strand
TTTTTATCAAGAAGGGGTGCTGGATTTTATCAAAAGCTTTTTCTGCATCTAGTGATATGATCATGTGGTTTTTGTTTGACATCTGTTGATGTATTTAATTACATTATGGTTTTACGAATATTGAACCAGCCTTGCATGCCAGGAATGAAGCCTACTTGGTCATGATGGATGATTTTTGAGATGTATTGCTGAATCCGGTTTGCTAGGATCTTGTTGAGAATTTTAGCATCTATGTTCATCAAAGATATTGGCCTGTAGTTCTCTTTCTTTGTTGGATCTTTACCTGGCTTGGGTATCAATGTGATGTTGGCTTCGTAAAATGATTTGGGGAGAGTTCCATCTTTTTCAATCGCCTGGAATACCTTCAGTAGGATTGGTATCAGCTCCTCCTTAAATGTCTTGTAGAATTCTGCTGGACAGCCATCTGGACCAGGGCTTTTTTTTGTAGGAAGTTTTCTTATTACGTGGTCGATTTCCTTGATTGTTATTGGTTTATTTAGGGTCTCAATTTCTTCTTGTTCCAACCTAGGTAGGTTGTGTGATGTCAGAAAGTCTTCCATTTCCTTCTGGTTTTCAAGTTTGTTTCCATACAAGTGTACGTAGTAGTCTCTAATGATCTTTTGTATTTCTTCAGGGTCAGATGTGACTTCATCTTTTGTGTTTCTGATTATGCTTATTTGGTTTTTTTCTCGTTTTTTCTTGGTCAGTCTAGCTAGGGGACCATCAATCCTGTTTACCCTTTCGAAGAACCAGCTTTTTGTTTCATTGATTTTTTGTATTATCTTTTTGTCTTCTATGTCCTGGATTTGGGCTTTTATTTTGGTGATATGGATTCTTCTGCTGAAATTATGGTTTTTGGGTCTTGCTTTCCAGCTTCTTTAGGTGGCTTGTTAGGTTGTCAATTTCTGTTCCTTCCATTTTCCTCATGTGTGTTTGTAGGGATATAAATTCCCCTCTTATTACAGCTTTTAAGGCATCCCAGAGATTTTGGTAAGATGTTTCTTTATTTTCATTTGTTTCCAGGTATCTTTTGATCTCTATTTTGATGTCATCATTGACCCAGGAGTTATTTAGCATCATGCTGTTTATTGTCCATGTCTTTGTGGGTTTTGGGGGGACTTTGTTGGTGTCAATGTTTATTTTTATTCCACTGTGGTCCGAAAAGGTGCATGGCAGAATTTCAGTCCTTTTAAATTTGCTTATACTTGATTTGTGTCCAATTATGTGGTCGATCTTAGAATATGTTCCATGTGGTGATGAGTAGAATGTGTATTCTGTGGTCTTTGGATGGAGTGTTCTATAGGTATCAATTAAGTCCATTTGGTCCAGAGTCTCATTGAGGTTCCGGATCTCCTTGCTGATTTTTTGTCCTGATGATCTGTCTAAGGTTGTGAGTGGTGTATTAAAGTCCCCAGTTATTATGGTGTTAGAGTCAATGTCTTTCTTCAGTTTTCCTAGAAGTTGCTTTATGAATGTTGGTGCGCCTATGTTGGGTGCATATATGTTTAGGATAGATATTTCTTGTTGATGGAGTGAACCTTTTATCATTATGTAGTGGCCCTCTGTATCTTTTTAAATTTTTGATAGCTTAAATGGTATTTTGTCTGAAATTAGGATCGCGACTCCTCCTTTCTTTTGTGTTCCATTCGCCTGAAAATTTGTTTCCCATCCTCTTACTTTGAGTCTGTGTATGTCCTTTCTAGTGAGATGGGTCTCTTGAAGGCAGTATATTGTTGCCTGGTGATATTTTATCCATTTTGTCATTCTATGTCTTTTCAGTGGTGCGTTTAGTCCATTCACATTCAGACTAATTATTGAAATGTGAGAGTTCGTCCCTATCATGGAGTTCTTATTGAGTTATTGTTCTTCCACTTGGTTTTTTCTTTTTTCTTTTTCTTTTCTTTTTTTTTTTGGCTTTCTTTTGCTTTTGGGGTTGGTTCGTGTATATTTTATTCTTTTCCCTGTACTCTTGTGAAGAACGTTGTTCTTTTTTCCTTTTCCTCTGTGTTTAGTACTTTCTTAAGTGTTTCATGTAAAGATGGTTTTGTGGCTGCATAAGTTCTTAGGGATTGGATATCTGGGAAAGATTTTAATTCTCCCTCACTGATGAAGCTTAGCTTGGCTGGGTAGGTTATTCTTGGTTGAAATTGTTTATCCTTTAGGACTTTGAAGATAGGGCTCCAAGCTCTCCTACCCTGCAGGGTTTCTGCAGATAAATCTGCTGCTATTCTGATTGGTCTTCCATGGTGGGTGATCTGGCCTTTTTCTCTTGCTGCCTTTTGGATTTTTTCTTTTGTGCCTACTTTATTTAGGCAAATTATTATGTGTCTAGGAGTTGGTCTTCTCATTTGTTGTCTTGCGGGGGTTCTCTGAATCTCTTGTGTTTGAATTTTTGTATCACTGATTAGATGAGGGAAATTTTCTTGAATGATCTCGTGGAAAGTTTGTTCCAATGTGGTCTCTGTTTCTCTTTCTGCCTCAGGGAGTCTGATTATTCTTAGGTTAGGCCTCTTGAGGTAGTCACGCATCTCTTGAAGGTTTTGTTCTGTCTTTTTTAGCTTATTTTCTGTGTTTTTAAGAGTTTGGGTTATTTCTATATTTTGGTCCTCAAGCTCTGAGATTCTTTCTTCTGCTTGGGTAATTCTGCTTTCCATGCTTATCAATTTGCTATTTATTTCATTCACAGTGTTCTTTATTACTGTTATCTCAGATATCAGCTCCTTCCTAGTTTCTTCTTGTGTCTCCTCAATTCTTTTTAGTCTCTCCATTATTGTTTTGATATCTACATTTGCATTTTGAGACCCTTCATTCTGGGGACTTTTCATTGTTTGTATTCCAAAGTCGATTTTCTCAGTGTCTGCTCTCCCAGGCGTCTGGGAGAGACCCATACTCTTCTTTTGGTTTTTCTTCATTTCTGTAGATTTTTCTCCCTTTACCCCTTTCCCTCCCCCTCTTCAATTCTGTTTTTGAGGGAAGGTGGGGTTGCTTTTATTTCTTTTCTGCAATGACCTGTTCTTCCTTATGAGGGTCTTCTGGTTTTGTTCACTTTTCCCTCTGCTTTACAGTCTGTCTATTCAGCAGTTTGCAGTCTTGGTCCCATGTTGCTTGGGCTGGTCTTGAATCCCTTGGCTCAGGCGATCCCCTCACCTCTGCCTCCCAAAGCCCGCTCGCGGTGAACGTTTCGAGGCGGCGGAGCTCCACGGTGGCTTGAGATCAACATCTTTTTTTTTTAAATAATGGCTATTCTGACTGGCGTGAGGTGGTATCTCACTGTGGTTTTAATTCTTATTTCTCTGACAATTAGTGATGTTAAGCATTTTTTTCCCATGTGTTTGCTGGTCATTTGTATATCTTCTTTTGACAGCTGTCTCTTTATGTCATTTGCTCATTTTTTAATGGGATCCTTTGCTTTTTTTCATGTTGATTTGTTTAAGTTCTTTGTAGATTCTGGATATTAGTCCTTTGTCAGATGTACAAGGGGTCCCCCAATAAACTGGAATTATCTTTTTGGAAGGCAGGCCCCTTATAGTACACTCAGGATTTGTTCCTCTGGATCAAAAGGTCAACCAAAGCTTTTATTTGGTAGTTTTGAGAAGGTTGCATCATGATTTGCAGAAGAAATGTCCTGAATTGTGGTAAATAGGTGACTGGTTCATCCACCATGACAATGCACCTACCCACACTGTGCTGAGTGTTCAGCAGTTTTTTACCAAAAACAACATGATCCCCATGCCCCATCTTCCATATTCACCCAGTCTCACCCTGAGTAACTTTTTTTGTTGTTTCCCCTGATGAAAAATTCCTCAAAGGAAAATGTTTTGCCAATATGGAAGAGGTGAAACAAAAAATGGCAGAAGCACTAAAAGGCAACAAAATTGACGAGTTCAAAAACTGTTTTGAGCAATAGAAAAAAGCGTCTTGATAAGTGTATTACATCAAATGGAGAGTACTCTGAAGGTGACTGAAGTTTAAGCATGTAAGAATAAACACACAATTTTTTTTTTTTTTTTTGAGTTGGAGTCTCACTCTGTCGCCCAGACTGGAGTACAGTGGCTGCTCCCAGCCACCGCAGCCTCGACCTGCCGGGTTCCGGCGATCTTTCTGCCTCAGCCTTCCGAGTAGCCAGAATTACAGGCGCACGCTACCACACCCGGCTAAATTTTATTTTATTTTATTGTAGAGATGAGGTCTTGCCTGCCCAGGCGGGTCTTGAACCCGCGGGCTTGGGCAATCCACTCACCTCAGCCTCCCAAAGGCGCAGGATTACAGGCTGAGCCACCAAGCTCGGCTAACACACAATTTTTAATAAATAAATCCTGGGGTTTTGGGGACTCCCCCTTGTAGAGTTAGTGAACATCTTCTTTCATTCTGTAAGTTGCCTATTTGCTCTGTTGTTTATTTCTTTTGTTGTGCAGAAGCTTTTAGTTTAATTAAGTACTACCTATTTTTGTTTTTGTTGCATTTGCTTTTGTGGTTTTAGCCATAAATTCTTTGCCTAGGCCAATGTCCAGAAAAGTTTTTCCTAGGTTTTCTTTTTAGGATTTTTATGGTTTTAGGTCCAACACTTAAGTGTTCCATCTATCTTGAGTTAATTTTTGTAGCTGATAAGAGATAGGGATCAAGTTTCATTTTTCTGCATGTAGCTATCCAATTTTTCCAGCACCATTTGTTGAATAGTGTGTCCTTTCTCCAGTGTATGGTTACTAAAGTCTTATAGTATAATTTGAAGTCAGGTAATGTGATGCCTCCAGCTTTGTTCTTTTTGCTTAAGATCGCTTTGGCTATTCTGGATCTTTTTTGGTTCCATGTGAATTTTAGGATTTTTTTCTAGTTCTGTGAAAAATAATATTTGTAGTTTGGTAAGGATTGTGTTGAATCTGTAGGTAACTTTGGGTCATGTGGTCATTTTAACACTGTTGTTTCTTCCATTAATTAGAAATAGTAAATGAAAATTTAAAAAGAAGGAACTACCACTTGGAGATTCCTTGTTACTTTCCCTGAGCAAAATTATCCTTTTAAAAATTCCTGCTCTAATTCCAAACTCTCAATTTATAAATGGAATATGTTTGAGAAGGAAAGTAATCTCCTTCATGTGCCAAATATGGACCCAGGTGTAAGAAATGCCAGTCTGCATAGCATCCCCCTACCAGTGACTGAGGGTGGCAGCCACCAAGACAGATGCCAGGTGATGGATGAAATGAATGAGAAGTTTGTGTGACAACATTCATTCAATTATTCATTCAACATGTATTAATTGAGTGCCTCCTATATGCTAAGCATGGTCTTAGATACTGGAAGTACAGTGAGCAAATAGAATAACCCTGCCCTCAGAAAGCTTCCAGGCTAGTGGAGGACAGATATTGAACAGTAAGTAAGTACACAAAGTTAACATATAATTTCAAAGGAGTGTGTCCTATAGGAAGAAGGGCAGGGTGTTACCAGAGAGATTCTCAAGGGGAACTACCTGGATATGGAGTAACAAAGAGGACCTCTCTATGAAAGCAGCATTTAAACTGAGACCTTAAAGATGAGGAATTAGCCAAGCAGAGTGGAGGGAAAAGTATTCTAGGCAGGAGGAATAGCATGTGCAAAACCCACGACCTAGGAAAATAGTTGGCCAGTGTGTTTGGTGCAAGGATCGGCAAACTGTAAGCTGAAGTTCAAATGCAATACCTGAGCAAGGAATAGTTTTATGGTTTTCAATTGTTGAAAAAAACCAAAATAAGAATAATGTTTTATAATACATGAAAAGTACATGACATTCGTATTTTAGTGTTCATACAGTAAAACACAAACACACCCATTCAATGAAGTGATGTCTGTGGCTATTTTGCACTTCAATGGCAAGGTTGAGTAGTTGCAACAGAGATGATATGGCTCAGAGTTGAAAATATATATTCTCTGGTCCTTTCCAGAAGAGTGTATTGACCTCTGATTTATAGAATGATGAAATAGGGGAGAAGTAGGCAGCGCCCAGCTCATAGAATACTTTTCAGTCTACAATAAGAAGTTTAGAAGCTGTACTAAGTACTTTGTACTAAGTACAAAGAATTAATTTCAATGAAAATCCAATGAAAAACTGGGCATGGAGGCTCATGCCTGTAATCCCAGCACTTTGGGAGGCAGAGACAAGAGGAGCCCAGGAATTTGAAACCAGCCTGGGCAACTTGGAGAGACCCCATCTCTACAAAAGCAGGTTTGGGGGAGGAAATTATTGTCTTTTTTTTTTTTAAACTATGCCCTACCATCTAGTTTTTCTGGAGCCCCGGGAAGTGTCTTCTAAATCAGCAAAGGGATTCTTTTTGCTCTGTTTAAAACCTCATCTACAAGGGTACCTGCATAATGAACATCTGTAATACCTAACCTTGAATTGTACCCCACATCTTTAAAATTTTTAAAAAATTAAAAAATATGACAATCCTTCAGATAAGAGTTTGGAAGGACTTAAGCCAGTGTTGTGGCATAGAGAATGAAAAATTATGGTTTAAATAAATCCCAACAAATAAGTGGGAAAAAAAAACCCTCAGGTTTTGCCTCCCCTTTGTTACTTGACCCCTGGTAGGAGAAGAAGGCATGAAAAGTGTCACATTTGTCAGCTGTCTTTGCCAGGTGGAGGTGGGGCTGGCAATGTACAGGGATGTTGGTTTTTTAAAATTTCCTTTTATTGCTGTGATGACTATCTGTTCAACATCTTGCTGGCATTTTATTGTTCTTCATTTGAGGCTTTAAGTTAATGGTGCAATTTAAAAACTCAATGTTGGCATATTTTCTAGGCTAATAAAAAAATTCAGTCAGCTTTGCAGATAATTTTGATTTATTCTAAAGCTTCTGTAGCTTTCTTAGAGTTGGTGAGGGGGCAGTACTTACATAGTCAACTTATTTCAGCTTTTTCTCTCCCCTTTTTCCCCAGACACAGTGCTCTAGCGTTTTATACCTTTTTAAAAACTGGTTTTTATTTTGAAATGACTGTGAGTCAGGAAATGTCTTACCTCACTCAGATTTGTTCATTGTTTCCTTCCATAAAGAAGGCTTCATTTTACCTAGACCACACTTGTTTTTTTATTTATCTTTAATTTTTTTTTTCTTTTTTTGAGTTAGAGTCTTACTCTGTCACCCAAACTAGAGTGCAGGGACATGCTCACGGCCACGGCAGCTTCGACCTGCTGGGCTCAGACAATCCTTCCACCTCAGCTTTCCAAGTAGATGGATCTACAGGTGTGCACCACCACGCCCTGCTGATTTTTTAAATTTATCGTAGAAATGAGATCTCACCATGTTGCCCAGGCTGGTCTCGAACCCGTGAGCTCAGGCAATCCTTTCACCTCACCTCCCAAAGTGCTGGGCTTATAGGCATGAGCCACTGGACCTGGCTACTTTGGCTGTTAAATTTTATTTATTAGTTTTTATAATGGAGACTGGATCTTGCTATGTTTCTCAGCAAGATCCAGTTCTTGCTGAGATATGTTCTTAAATTCCTGGACTCAAGTGATCTTCCTGCCCAGCCTCCCAAAATGCTGGAATTACAGATATAAGCCACTGTGCCCAACAGTTAAATTTTATTTCTGTTTCTTTTCTTTTCTTTTTTGAGTCAGAGTCTCACTCTGTCACCCCGGCTAGAGTGCAGTGGCATGCTCTCGGCCACCGCAGCCTCAACTTGCTCGGCTCAGGCAATTCTTCCCCTTCAGCCTTCCAAGTAGCTGGAACCACAGGCATGTGCCATCATATCCGACTAATTTTTTGGTTTATTGTAGAGATGAGGTCTCACCAAGTTGCCCAGGCAGGTCTCAAACCTGTGGGTTTAGGCAATCCTCTCACCTCAGCCTCCCGAAGTGCTGGGATTATAGGTGTGAGCTACCATGCCCGGCCTTGTTATCTTTAATAAGGGCACTCAGTCTCTACTTATCTTTCTGCTTGAGCAATCTTCACTGATTTTTCAAAATATATAATCAAGTAAATAAAAAAGCAAATCAGTTTGTCTACATGAGAGGTGGTAAAATGTAGGAGTTAAAAACTCACTCATCTTATATTTAAATTTCTGTGCCCACTCACCCTATGGAAACTTGGGAGAGTTATGAAGTCCTTCTAAGCCTCAATGACCTCCTCTGTAAAATGGATTCGTGGCGCATTCCCCCCTTGTGAAGATCACATGAAGAGAAAGTAAGAGCCTGCTTGTGCATCATTCTTCTGGAGACCTGGCTCTAAGCAGGTGGGGACGTTACGATGTCCCAGAAGTACACATTTTCTTACTTTGTCTATTTCACTTCCTAATTCAGGTCTCACTTTCTCTTTAATGAAAATTTTTGCCTCTGCTTTGCTTCCTATTTCTTTTTTTCTGTGAATTTTTCTTTACATCATGGACTTGGAGAGTCGGAAAGGCCTTTAGATCCTCCCCTGTTAACCTTGGCCTCATGCAACAATTCTCACACTTTGGTGATGGAGTGGGAGAATGGTGATTTTGTCTCCAGAGGGCATTTGGCAATGCTGGCACTTTTGGTTGTTACAACTTGGGGCAGGTGCTACTGGCGTCTAGTAGGTAAAGGCCAGAGATGCTACCAAACATC
The DNA here is from genome assembly GCF_000164805.1 of Carlito syrichta. Classification (NCBI taxonomy): domain Eukaryota; kingdom Metazoa; phylum Chordata; class Mammalia; order Primates; family Tarsiidae; genus Carlito; species Carlito syrichta. Next base: position 10,075 of record NW_007063873.1, on the reverse strand, counting down.
CCACCATGATCTGGACATCATACAGCCCCCAGACAAAAAATTACCTGGCCCATAGTGTAAATAGTGCTGAGATTGCATAAACCTAGTTTAACTGAGGCTTATCCTGCAATTCCTGTTTCTCTCTCTCTCTCTTCCTTCCTTCTTTCCTTTCTTTTTGAGTTGGGGTATCTTACTCTGTCACCCAGGCTGGAGTACAGTGGCAAGCAGCTGGGACTATAGGCGTGCATCACCACACCTGGCTAGTTTTTTGATTTTTTGTAAAGACTAAGTCTCACTATGTTGCTAGGCTGGTCTCAAACTCCTTTCGGCCTCCCAAAGCACTGGGGTTACAGGTGTGAGCCACCATTACTGGCCAGTTCTTGTTTTTCTGTGTTGCTCCTTGCACTGCCTTCTTGCAGGCTGCATAAGGTACTGGGGATTGTGTAATCCAGGGAAGAGGAAGAAAGATTAATTTGGGGAAATATTTCTGGTTGGCCTTCTGAAATGACAATGTGGAAATGAGTAGGCTACTTCCTGAAGCTGTTGAAAATTAGTGCAACTACTTGGGGTCACAAGTGGGCCATCTCCAGTGAGAATGGAAATACTCAAACCGAAGACCCAGCACAACCACCTCTGGCTCTCCGCCTCGGAGAAACTTTCACAAGTGGGTACAGGAGACTTGGACAGGATGTACACTGGTCACTTTAAGAGTGACACATGGGAGGCCAGGCATGGTGGCTCACACCTATAATCCCAGCACTTTGGGAGACCAATGTGAGAGGATTGCCTGAGCCCCGGGGTTCAAGACCAGCCTGAACATCTTGGCAAAACCAAGTTTCATCTCTGCAATAAACCAAAAAATTAGCCAGGTGTGGTGACACGAACCTGTAGTTCCAGCTACTTGGAAGACCAAGGCAGAAGGACCACCTGAGCCAGCAGGTCGAGGCTATGTGCCACTGTACTCCAGTCTGGGTAGTGAGACTCCAACTAAAAAAAAAATAGTGACATGTGGGAAAGAGCCTTGATGTCCATGAGCAGGAGAAGGTGTAAGTACAATGTAGAATGGTCACGTAATGGAACAGGACACAGTCCTTAAGATGAACAAACTTCTCTAGACAGATGTCTGAACTACTAGCTTTAGTAACTAGGACTACCATCACAGAGAGATCTCAAAACCAATTTTATGACTTAAAAAAGTAAGTGACAAAAAAAAGGGGTATAATACACACACACACACACACACACACACACAAATATACAAGGTGCCAAAACATGCATACACATTTTAAGAAAAGAAAAAAACTATTAAAATTGTAATACTCAATATATACCAATAACAAAAGATGAATACAAGTCACATTTGACTTTTACAATTACAAAAGATGCTCAAAGTGGTTACCATCAGCGTCCAGACACTTCTGATTATGGCAAATATCTCTTCTTTGGCATCCTCGGTATATAATATGTCATATGTAAAATACACACACACTCACACACATATATATATATTTTTAGAGGCAGGGTCTTGCTATGTTGCCCAGACTGGCCTTGAACTCCTGCCTCAGTTTCCCAAATAGCTGGGCCCAGCTATTTAAAAATATATTTTAAATATTAATTTTATATACTATCTTATATACTATATGTAAAAGTATATTCTATAATATACCTGGTTACATATTATATTTAATAATATATAAAATTATATTAATACACTACTGGGGAATGGGGGGAACACAACATCAATAAAGGGACCTGCTCTCAAACCAGGTGAAGTAGGGACCAAATGGAGGCCCAAACTTTCTCTGTACAATGTCCACTTGTATACCTAATCCTGAATTGTGCCACACATCTTTAGAATAAAGTATAAATAAAAAATTACAAAGCTAAAAAAGGGAATCACAAATGGCATATGTAGGGGTTATTTTGAAATTTATTTTTGTAATTGAACTTTTGGTGTGTTTTAAAAACTTAAATGTTTCCAATAACCAGAATTAACTCTCCTAATTTTTTCTGTGTAACCACGTTAGTGTTAACTTGTTTTCTTATCAATAAACTTTGATAGTATCTTTCAAAAAAATACATGTATATAACTTGAGGGCATGAAACTATAGCATTGCCACTTATTGATACTTATATAGTCAGTTGTGCTAGTTTCTTAGTGCTGCACCACAGACTGGGTGGCTTAAACAACTATTCATCATCTCACCATTCTGGAAGCTAGATGTCCAAAATCCAGGTGTCAGCAGGGGAATAGTCCCTGTGAAACTTGAAGGAGAAAGACCCCTGCTTGCCTCTCCCAACTTCTGGCAACCCAGGCATTCCTTGCCTTATGGCAGATAACATCAGTCTTCACATGGTCTTCTCCTTGTATCTCTTGTCACTAGCCTCCCTCTATTTATATCTGTGTCCAAATTTCCCCTCTTTATAAGGACATCAGTCACAATGGATTCAGTCCCAGTGACCTCATTTAACTTGATTACCTCTGCAAAGATCTTACTTACAAATCAGGCCATGTTCTGAGGTACTGAGGGCTAGAGGACTTCAACACACCTTTTTGCTTGCCGGGATACAGTTCAGCTTGTAACAGTGGTCAAAGTATGACCCACATGTCCTGGGAAGTCTCACCACACATTCATGATAGTGGTAGCTTTCAGACAGGGAAGAGGGAGGGAATTTGATGAGGGATAGGCATTTGAGAGCTTTACCAGTAATTTTTTATTTCCTTGATAAAATAAACACAAGTCTGGAATTAGCATGAACAAAGTTAGCACTTGTTAATGTTTACTCTTTTATTCTCTATGTTTCTTTTAAGTTACTAAGAGAAAAGAAAACAAGTAGTCACTTGACCAGCCTTTTCTACTTGCAAAGGCACCTGACTGGGTTGTATAGCATGGGGCCATCTTTTATAGAAGTCAAAGTTCTCTGTCTTCTGATTTTCAGGACGTGAAGCTCTGCCTGCAATCAGCAGCCTAGAAGATTCAGACTCCAGAGCAGCATCAGAGATCATAACTGTCCATAAATCATCCACAGCCCAGCTCCTATTGAAAACCAGCCTGAGAAAAGACACAAAGATACGTGATTCCAGCAATCCCCAACAGCATCTGAAGACCAGGTTGGTTTCTGCAAAGTTTGCATCTATTTGGGACATAGTGAGAAAAATAAGAGTCCAAAGTAAGCTTATTCAAGTAAACGGACTGCCCTTCCTTTAAAGATAGGGCCTCTGTCTCTCTCTTTTTTTTAAATGTCCATAAAATATTTCATACAACAACGGTGATAGTCTATTGTGATAGCTGTTGTTGGTTTTAATGTCCTTATTTGGCAAAATGAAATTTTGGTGGCCCTAGATTCTTTCCTGTTTCACAATAAAAATGACTTTTAAAAATTTGGTTGGTCTATCTTATGTCAAATAGATGATGGTTCATTGGAACTAGTTAAGAGTTTCTATAGAATTTGTTTCATAATTTTGACTGTGGGTCTTAACTATGTATATATCTCATATCTTTTATAGGATTGTCACTAGCATTAAGAATATTGATTTCATGTAGGTTGAAAGGTTAACTTTGTCTTGCGTTAACACAACAAAGTTTACCCCTTTGAAAGATAAAGCGCACACATGAAATCAGAAGTTGTGGTCTCACTTTTGCCTCTTATGGGGCAACTTCCTGCATGTGGTACAAGCCAGGTAGTTGTTTTACAAGGCTCTGGTTTCTCTTTTCCATATTTCAGATCTCAATTAGTAAAATTAACCTTTGGACAGTTCACAGTCTGCATGATACCATGTAATAGCGAGGGCCTGGGGCAGGAGATAGAAAAAAGAGATTAGAGACGAGAATCATCACCAACCATCTTCTGCTGACACACATGGATATGGAGTGTTCTTTGTGACAGCTCCATACTGTTCCACTGAGCAGCTAGCTTATGACTGATTCGCCCTGTGCCCTGTGATGGATTTTTTAAATTAATTCCAGTCTTTTATCATTGCACACAAAGCTTGGTCTGACAACACTTCATGATTCCAGCTGAGTCTGTGTTTTGTGAGATCACTTTGGTGACACAAAACAGAGCTGGTGGGTGACTTGCCTTGGCTTATGTTAGCTTGAGTCTGGAAGAGCTAAGAGGCAGCAGAACCAGATAAAGAGTCTGAATGTGACTTCATCTTGATTCTAGAATGTGATTTCTCCCCTGAATATTCCTGAATTAGCTGAATGACAAACACAAGATAGTTATGATGACCTATTCAGATCAGGGAAAATTACAGCATCAAATAAGATGTCCTCAGTGAACAGCTTTAGAGAACATGTTATTGCTGGGGAATGTGATTGAAAACCATTTAAGAATTCTCCACGAAGGTGCTGAAAAACATGTAAAAGACAAAACCATCGAAACAGTGAAGTGAGAAACCCTAACTTGAATATCAAAGAAGGAACTCAAAATAGATGGTTCAACAGCCCTTACTGGGGAAGTGCTAGAGAAACAAAATCTAGGGGAGAAAAAAAAAAGAGCATAGTGCCCTCTCTATCCTTTTTCCAAGGCACCAGACAACATTTTTATTCTTTGAACAGGCAGAATATTTCATTTGCTCCTCTAATAGTTAATAGGAAGCTAAGGGTAGGGTTCCCAGAGGACCACACCCACTTCATTTGACATTAATACGAGACTGCTTCCTTGTAGTCATTTCCTCATCTCTCTTTCTCTATCCTTAGCTTTTTGTTTGCTTAGGAATTTGTTCCAGTGCAGGTAGTAGGTTAGAGCACCATTTGTGCTGACTGTGAAAAAGAGATATGCAGTACACAAGTTCCTGTCAAATGACAGTAGATAGAAAATTGTACCAACAGAACTGAGGCCAATCATTGATCATATATAGCATCTATATCTATCTATCTATCTGCATTTATAGATGTATATTATATGAATGTACATATATAATGTACATATACATAAATATAAACAAGCATTGTGTATATATACAGGTGTGTATACATTTGTTAAAGATTCAAAACAAAGACCAAAATGATTTGTTTCAGTCAGGCAGACTAAGCTCTGCTGCATCAAAACCAACTAACTAAAAAGCTCAGTGGCTTAACACATACAATTTATTTCTTGCTCATGAAAAGTTGTGGGTTGGTGGGGGCGGGATGGACTGTGCTCCATAAAGTCATGCAGAAACCCAAGCTGATGAGTGGGTCCCCATCAAGAATGTCGCTGGTTTCCATGGCAGGGGAAAAGGAGCCAAAGTGTTGTGTTTTGGCTCTATCTTTGGCTTGGAAGGGACACAGTCACTTATGCTCAGTCTATTGGCTAGAAACAGTCATATGTACCACCATCTCACTGCCTCTTCTTGCGGTGATCTGGAGGGGCTTCAGGCCGCTTGTCCTGAAGTTGTGAGAGCTTCTGAGCGCTTTGTTTGCTGGTGACCCTGAGCCTCGGCTTCATTATATTGTTATCTGATCCTTCTGGAAGGGTTTTCATGATAACTTCATTGTAGAAATGGATTCTGGGAAGAAGTATGGCCTTGAAAAACTGGTATACTTCCTTTTGTTCACAAGTAGTATTAGATAACCGGTCAAGATGTCCTCTTAGTCTGGGCTGATAAGAGGCTTACAGTAAAACTTTGTTCTCAGTTACAATCATTCAGACAGCCCAGGAATTTTGTAGGACTGTTCCTTCCTCTGCCTGATTATAAGATGCTTCCTATTTCTTTTTTATTTTAGATTCATGAGGTACAAGTACATGTTTGTTACACAGACACATTGCATACTGGTGGAGACATTGCCTATTTCTTTAATTATGCCTTGATTGAGTGCATGACTTTTAATATTTTTATCACTACTGACTCCTATCTCTTTTGGAAGTTTCCAGGGCTTATATCATACATAAACAAAAATAATAGTAAATAATAGCTTCCATTCAGTGATGGCTTTATGTGCCTTCTCTTATTCATTTCATATAATAACACTATGAGATATTATTGTCAGTATTGTATGATTGAGGAAACAGACTCAGAGAGGTTAAGTGACTTGCCCAAGCCCACACAGCCAGTAAACAGAAACCAATTCGAGTTTTGCCTGATGCCAAGGGCTGAGTTCCTAACCATTTTTATTTTACAGAATCATATCGACAGGCGATTCAATTCAGGTAATGTGTCTTGTCTTCATCTAGCTTTTCTTTTTGCTAATTCAGATTTTTCCATGATTTATGTATAAGAAAGTTGGAAATTTTTGTGAGCCAAAATCGATGTTTTCTTCAACTGGTATAATGCCAGAAATAGAAGGTTTTATATCATAGCTTCTGGTTTAGGTCTTTTTAATTTTCTTTTTTAAATTTTAGGAGTAGTACATAAGTGGTCCCTGAACATTAATCACATTCGCACAAGGGAGGGATTAGCAATCGCTGGGCACTGCCAGGGGAGGGAGGGAGAAGGGCGGGGGACACGTAACAACAGAAAGGGTACCAGGTTCTATACCAGGGGAATACAGGCCAGTTAGAAGCCCAAACTTCACCTGCATGCAGCCTACTTATGTAATTAATCCTCACTTGGACCCCGCATCTCTATAATAAAATAAAATTTAATTTATAAAAAGGAAAATATCACTTTAACTGCAAAAAAATTTGGGAGTTACATATTTACAGAGATGCACACAACTCAAGTGTACAACTTGATGAATCTTAACACCCACACATATTCACATAACCCCATGCAACCACCACCCAACCCCAAGCTCACCACCCTAGAGATGACTCCTGGCAAATCCTGGTTGTCACCCACCTCTTTCCTTCCCCAAGGTAGCCACTATTTTGACTTCTATCACCATTTATTAGATTATCTGATTTTGAACTTTGTATAAATATCCTGTAGTAGGAATTATTTTTCCTCATCCTCATCTATGAGATTTATTCATGGTGTTGCATGTAGCAGAAGTTCAGTCTTTGTTGGGCTGTAGAATTACATGGAATGAACACGCCACAATTCATTTAACTGTTCTGTTGGATGACATTTGGGTTGTTTTCAATTGTTTGCTCTTATAAAAAAAGTTTCTGTGAACATTCTTATTGTCTTTTGGTAAATATACTCATTTCTCTAGGGCTGCTATAGCAGTATCTGCTTTCAATTTTTTGAATTTAATAGGCATCATTTAGCCTGTTAGATGTAATAGCTTGGGTTTTGGTAGGCCATGGAAGTTTCTAGAGCATAAATATGTTAATTTCTAGTTTCAGAATACAAGTAAACAAGTAGGTTCAATTTCCATGTTAAGAAAAATAATTTTCAACAAAGCCTAGTATTTAGTCTTCTAGCACTACAGATAGTTTGTACAGTTTTTCCTGTTTGCAAAAGTCAGAATTCTTATCTTTCATTTGCAAATGACAGAAATTCAACTCAAAACAACTTTAGTCGGAAAGAGAATGTAATGACTCAAGTATCCAGTGCCAGCTGTCTCCAGGCATGGTTGGATTCAGGTGCTTAAATGATGTTATCAACATATGGTCTTCCATTCTGTTTATCTCTTGGCTCTGTTCTCTCCATTGGCATCACTCTTAGGCATAGCTTCTTCACTGGTGACTATCGGCAGTTTCAGGTTTACAACTTCCTAACTCCAAATCCAGTAGAAAGAGAGAGCTTCTCTCTTCCCTACAGTTTTGACAAAACTCTCAGAATTGAATCTCACTGGTTCTGACTGGGTTATAGGCCCTGACCCAATCACTGTGGCCAGGAAGAAAATCATTCTGATTGGGTTACATGTCCACACTTGGCCCACTGAGACTGACAGTGGGGGAGAGGTGTTACTCAAGGAAGAGTAGTACCATGAAGGAAAGAAATACATGCCGGGCAGGGACAAAATAATAAAAAACAAACTTCCATTATGCTAAGAAACATGGATGTGAGTTGGCCAATGAACATTCTGAGACTACAGGTATTGGCAAAAAGCTAATATTTGTCTTAGCTCTGATTACTTAAAATCTGATTACTTAAAAAGTCTAACCCTTGTCTGTTTAATAGAGATAAACTTGTAGAAGTTGATTGAGCTTTAAAATGTTCTACTTCCTTCTTTCAAAGGCATCACCATTCATTTCATCAAGCTGCTTGAAACTGGAGATTTGTTTCTTTTTTTCCTTCTCACCCTTCTCATATTGGGTCAGCCACCAAATCCTACTGATTCTTCCTTTAGTCTTTTCTCCCTACTTATTATTTCCTTCTCTTTGGAAAAATATGAGGCCCAATTAGGTCAGGAAAAATTGGATACATTATACTGAGGAAGGAAGTCTCAGGGCAAAATGTCACAGATTCTACAAGAACCTTGTTAACAACAGCAAGAGCTGTAAAAGCTTGTTAAGCAGCTGTAAATCACTGTAAAGACTTACAATGAAAACTTTTTTAGATATAAAGAGAAAAACAGCTAACTCCCTCCTAAAGAAATAGAACACCACAATCAGTCTTCTTGCAAAACCTCATACACAGATAATTTCCCTCTTGCAAACCTCTCATATATCACTGATTTCCCTGATACAATACACACATTGAAGAAAACACTCCAGCATAGCCCAATAAAAACTCCTCTCTAGCCTATGCCTCTTTGAAGACAGCAAACAGTCTGCTGTTCTGCTCGCTGTGCTCTTCACAGCATATCTTTCCTTAAGTAAATCTGCCTTTCTAGATTCATAACTGTCTTGGTGAATTCAAAGCCATGACAACTGGCCTAAACCAGTTGTACACACAACATTCATTCTGTTTTCCCACTAATACCACACTAGAAGCTCCAGTCTTGCATTCTATCCTCTTAACAATCCCAGTGAAATAAGAGTACCTCCTTCCTGATAAGCCCAGCCCAGCTCCTGGTGGACTGACTTGGGTTATGTGCCCTTTCCTGAGTCAAACAGAGTCCGACAGGAATGCAGTTGGTCCTTTCTGTATCATCTGGACTAAGAATGTGGGAGGAGAAGCTGCGCAGAGGAAAATCAGGGCATTAATGCCAAAAGAGAGGGAAATGGGTAACAGGCAAGTAAAAACAATGGAGATCCAGCCCACTTAGAAGTTTAAACGCCATCACTTCTGATTTGAAAGTGTTAAAAGGAAAACTTTAGACAAGTTAAATTTAACAGAGTTTGACTGAGCAAAAAATAATTTGTGAATTGGGCAGCCTTTTGAACCAGAAGAGGTTCACAGAGACTCCAGCTGTCACATGGTCAAAGATTTATGGATAGAAAAAGGAAAGTGACATAGAGAAAGCAGAAGTGAGGTACAGAAATCACCGGCTGGTTACAGCTCCACATTTGCCGTATTTAAACATGGGTTGAACAGTTGACTGCCTATGACTGGCCAAAACTCAGTGATTGGCACAAGAGTAGGTATAGTCTGTTTACACATCCAGTTACATCCCAGTTCACTATTTTTTTTTTTTCATTAATCAGTATTTTTTATTATGGTTTTGTGGGGTACAGTTAA
>NW_007063873.1:0-637 GCF_000164805.1 Carlito syrichta | reverse complement strand
AGGTCCATTATATGAGTGAGAACATGTGATATTCAGATCTTTGTTTCTGTGAGAAGTCACTCAGTATTATAGACTCTAGTTCCATCCAGGTTGCTGCGAAACTCATGATTTTGTTCTTTTTTATGGCTGCGTAGTATTCCATCGTGTATATGTACCACATTTTTTTCATTAATCAGTATTTTTTATTATGGTTTTGTGGGGTACAGTTAAGGGTTAGGTGTACAATGACGTTTCATTCAGGCACCCTGTAGATAAGAAGTGTTTTCCCATCCCCCGACAGATATTTGCTACTGTTAATCCCATCCCACTCCCCCCCATAGTTTCCCAGTACCATCCGTCATTTTCTCATAGTATTGCATTGGATGTTCAAGGTCCATTATATGAGTGAGAACATGTGATATTCGGATTTTTGTTTTTGTGAGAGGTCACTCAGTATTATAGATTCTAGTTCCATTCAGGTTGCAGCGAAATTCATGATTTTGTTCTTTTTTATGGCTGCGTAGTATTCCATCGTGTATATGTACCACATTTTTTTAATCCAGTTTTCTTTTGATGGGCAGCATGGTTGTTTCCAGGTTCTTGCTATTGTGAACAATGCTGCGATAAACATACGTGTGCAGGTATCTTTTATAGAGTG
>NW_007063872.1:0-1061 GCF_000164805.1 Carlito syrichta | reverse complement strand
AAAAAAGAACAAAATCATGAACTTCGCAGCAACCTGGATGGAATTAGAATTTATAATAATGAGTGATCTCGCACAGAAACAAAGATCTGAGTATCACATGTTCTCACTCATAATTGGCCCTTGAACCACTATCATAATACTGTAAGAAAAACATTGACAGTGGTGGGAAACTATAGGGGGCAGGGAGGGAAAGGGAGGTGGGATTAACAGTAATCAATATCTGCCTGGGGACAGAGTGGCACACCTCATCAACAAGGGTACCTGCACAATCCATATTTGTATACCTAACCCTTAACTGTACCCCACAATTTTAAAATAAAAAATGTTAAAAAATAAAATAAAATATTAATTCAACTGGTACCATAAAAAAAAGAAATACAAAATAAGTCTAGAGTCCCATGCCATTGTGAATGCATAAAGAGATTTAGTCTAATCTGCTGAGTCATTTATTTGATGTCATTTAATATGTGATACAATTAAAACATATGGATGAAAGATTTTTAAACAGAGACCTAATGGGAAACTGTTCTGAATGTCATTACATATCTGCCTTTCATCATCTACACATAAGAATTTTGTTCACAGATAAAATACACAGATTATGTCAGAACTATATTCAATAGAGAATGATAACATATTTTGTATTGAAAAAAGTTAAGGTAGCACTGGATAAAACCAAAGTATGCTTTGTTTTCATATGATGGAGGAAAAAGTGTTATTTAAAAGGAAAATAAAGTATTATTAATGAAATAAGAAGAGGTATTAATGTTATTGAGCTCTTGCTATTTTTCAATAGCTCCTACATACATTATCTCTTCAGGTGATTTCCTGCATGCTATCTAGAGAATCCCTAACATTGTTATAAATAAATCCCTGCTGCTATGGATTCTGGAGCATACTATGTAGAGTAGCCAATGTAAGAAGGAATTCACAAATCAGTGCCTATAATTCAGAGCATATTGGTTGAATATCCCTAATTCAAAATTCTTGGGACCAGAGCGTTTCAGATTTCAGACTGTTTTTTCCCAGATATTGAAGTAGTTATATTATACTACTGAGTT
>NW_007063871.1:0-750 GCF_000164805.1 Carlito syrichta | reverse complement strand
CCAAGTTGTCCAGGTGGGTCTCGAACCCGTGGTCTCAGGCAATCCACTCACCTCAGCCTACCAAAGTGCTGGGATTACAGACTGAGCCACCGAACCCGGCATTTTTTTACTTTTAACCAAAAACTACATGACCCCCATGCCTCACCCTCCCTATACACCCAATCTTGCTCCACGTGACTATTTTTTTGTTTCCCCAGATGAAAAAAATCCTCAAAAGGAAATGTTTTACTGATGAGGTGAAAGAAAAAGCAGTAGAAGCGCTAAAAGTCATCAAAATTGACAAGTTCAAAAACTGTTTAGAACACAGGAAAAAGCATCTGTATTGCATCAAACAGAGAGTACTTTAAAAGTGACTGAAGTTTAAACATGTAAAAATAAATATGCACTTTTTATAAATAAATTCGAGGTATTTTGGGGTCCCTCCTCTTAGTTCAAGAAGATGTGTATAGGTGCCAAGTTGACAAGGGGTGAATTGTGATGGTTAATTTCATGTGTCAACTTGACTGGATGGAGGAATGTTCAGCTAGCTGGTAAAACCATTCCTGGGTGTGTCTGTGAGGATGTCTCTGGAAGAGATTAGCATTTGAGTCAGTACACTGAGAAGAGAAGACTGGCTGGCACCGGTTTGGCTGGCCATTATCCAGTTCCTTGAATCCCAGAATAGAACAAACAGGCATAGAAAGGATCTATTGTTGCCTCCTTAAGCTGGTACATCTAAATTCTCCCCCCTTGGGTATTAGAGCTCCTCAT
>NW_007063870.1:0-1075 GCF_000164805.1 Carlito syrichta | reverse complement strand
ATTACCTTAATTTTATACTATTTATTTTTATAATTCTTATAACCTACTACATTTCTGTACTGCCCTATGATTGTATATTAATTACCTATGAACTTATCCTTAACCTAAAATCTTATCACAACTTCTATAAATCTCAAATATCTAAACTATTGTCTTTTATACTTTATTAATTACTTATCTTATAATATCATGTCCAAATTCTAATACAACTATTATCCTACTATAATCTATTACAAACCTTATCATTAGTACTAATAAGTATAAAAATTATGAACTTACTCCATGTTCTATAAAACTTAATTCAATGACATTTTAACCTAAAACCTAAATCTGATTGCCTATTACATGGAAACTACCTACGTCTCAAAACCTGCCATGCCACTTTAAAACAATGAACTGCACAGTTGCCATAACGACAGCCGGGGACTGAAGCAAGCTGAAAGTTACTGCACGTACAAAAAAACAAGAACGTTCTGCTTGACCAAAAAGCAACATAATACAACTATTATCACAGTTATAACGTCATCATAACCCCAAATGAAACTACATACTGGAACAAAATCTAATCAATCAATTTACCAGGAAATAACAGCTAAAAAATCTTAAGAAGAAAAACAGTTTAGAAAGAAAAAGAGATATAAAATAATTCTGCTGTGCATTTTTCATAGGATATAATAAGATTTTATTTTAGACTGTCACTTCCTAATATTGAAAATTATGTTGTCTTATAATACACTGGTTACTATTCATATGTACACACTTGATGTTATATCCTTGTCTCCAAGGCGACCTTCTGAATAGGCCTTCATAGGCCTCAGCTGTGTGGTTACATATGTTGGCTCCCAACATCTCCCCCTTTTTTATTAAAACAAACCACCAAAACATCTTGGCTTCTGTCTTAGGTTGTTCTCGCTTCACCATAGTTGTTACCCGTCATTGGCCCGTTCCCCTTCCCCACGGGGAATGCCTGTCTTAGGTTCATACTAGGTGGCTGGAATCTTACCCGTCACTGAATACCAAGATTCTTATTATAGAGGGGATATAGGGAGGACGAAGAATAGTAAGTTGCTGGTAT
>NW_007063869.1:0-969 GCF_000164805.1 Carlito syrichta | reverse complement strand
TCAACATGGTTCACACATTTCCAGGGCTAAGTTTGAGATGTGCCATTTACAAAATTATAATTTTCTGATTACCGACTTGGTGAGGAGGCAACACTGATGGACATGCTAAACACTGACCTCGATGTAGCAATATATTAAGTGACAAAATACAACTCTGAACCGTAGACCTTTAAATTGTTGTTTGTGTATACAGTCTTTGCATATTTGTAGTGAAATAAATATAAAGAATTGGGTAAATCATTCATTCTTTACACATTTTTACTTAGGCACTAGATAGAAAGAAGAATAAGTCATTATCTTTTAAAAAGAGGTTTATAATACAGTTGATGGACAGTTGTACTAAACAAAGAAGCATGCACTGTTACAGCTGTTGTAAAAGATGTGTATGGAGTGAGTGTTATTTAGTGGGAGCATTTTACTCGTTAAGAATAGAGGTTATGCTGAATGCACAAAGGAGATTGCTGATCATTCCATCTGGGATCAAAATTTAAAGATAACAACAAACTAACTGAGGTGTTTTTAAATGAAATATGAATTTTAAAAGATGAATAAGCCCATTTATAATTACAAACAAGTTTGGGGATCCACTGTCTATTCACTTCATGTGGTTTTTCAGGACTCAGGTATCTCATCTCACCTTAATCAAAGAGACAGGGGTCAGGAAATCTTACTTGGGGATGGCTCAACTTCAAGTCCACTTGAGAGGGTATCAAGATAGGCAAGAATGGTTTTGTGATACTCAGTGTTCAGGAGACTAAATTATTCTGCTTCTTCAGAGAGACTTGTAGCCCCTATAGGCTCTCAAACTTTAGGATGGTTACTACTAAATCTGCAGTTTTAGTTCTTTTTAACTGAAAAGTCAGTCTGTCAGTCTGAATATAGAGCTTTCTTTTATTCAGATCAGAAAGACTGCAGGTTTCTATGAAATATGTTTATCTATCTATAATTTTAAAGTAAGTGCAATTTTAT
>NW_007063868.1:668511-675361 GCF_000164805.1 Carlito syrichta | reverse complement strand
GATCATATCATTAGAGGCAGAAAAAGCTTTTGATAAAATCCAGGACCACTTCTTGATAAAAACCCTTGAACATCTAGGGGTACGGGAAAGATACCTCAAAATAGTAAGAGCCATCTGGGAGAAACCCACAGCCAGCATACTCCTAAATGGACAAAAGTTGGAACCAATTCCCCTGAAAACTGGAACTAGACAAGGATGCCCACTCTCACCCCTCCTGTTCAACATAGTATTGGAAGTCCTGGCTAGAGCAATCAGAGAAGAGGAGGCAATCAGGGGTATCCAAATAGGAAAAGAGGAAGTCAATTTATCTCTCTTTGCAGATGATATGATTGTGTACCTTGAAAACCCAAGAGAATCTGTCAAAAGCCTCCTTACATTGATAAAGCCCTTTGGCAAAGTCTCAGGATACAAAATAAATGTACAAAAGACAATCGCATTTCTCTACACCAATAATAAACAAACAGAAACCCAAATAAAAAACATAATTCTATTCACAATAGCCACAAAAAAAATGAAATACCTTGGCATCTTCCTAACCAGAGACGTGAAAGACCTTTACAATGAAAATTATAAAACACTGCTCAAAGAAATCAAAGATGACACAAATAAGTGGAAAAATATCCCATGCTCATGGATTGGAAGAATCAACATTGTGAAGATGTCCATCTTACCTAAGGCAATCTACAAATTCAATGCAATACCCATCAAATTACCAGCAACATTCTTCTCAGACCTGGAAAAATCAACACAGGAATTCATATGGAAACACAAACGTCCAAGAATAGCCAGAACAATCCTCAGCAAAAAAAACAAAGCAGGTGGTATCACATTACCAGACTTCAAACTTTACTATAAAGCTACAATAATCAAAACAGCTTGGTATTGGTACAGGAACAGGCATATAGATCAATGAAATAGAATTGAGATTCCAGAAGCAAAAACCTCAATTTCTCAACCAACTCATCTTTGACAAAGCCCCCCCCCCCCACCTACCACTGGGGAGAGGAGAACCTGTTCAGTAAATGTTGCTGGGAAAACTGGCTGACCACATGCAGAAGATTGAAACAGGACCCCTATCTATCTCCATACACAAAGGTTAACTCCAAATGGGTCAGAGACCTAAATGTAAAACCTCAAACCATAAGAACCTTAGAAAAGGAAGGAAATACCCTCATGGAAATCGAAACTGGCATCCAATCCTGAACAAAACCCAAAACCCACAGGTCATAAGACAGAAGATAGACAGGTGGACCTTATTAAACTGACAAGCTTCTGCAAAGCCAAAGAAACCATCAAGAGAGCAGGGAGACAGCCTACAAACTGGGAAAAAGTATTTGCCAATTCCAGGTCTGACAAAGGCTTAACATCCTGGAACTACAAGGAACTCAAACATGCTGAAAAGAAAAAAATAAACAACCCCATTATTAAATGGGCAAAAGATATGAACAGACACTTCACAAAAGAAGACATCTGAGCAGCCAACAAACACATGAAGAAATGCTCAACCTCACTAATCATCAGGGAGGTGCAAATCAAAACCACACTGAGATACCACCTAACTCCAGTCAGAATGGCAATTATCAACAACTCAAAAAATAACAGCTGCTGGAGAGGGTGTGGCGAAAAGGGAACACTTCTACACTGTTGGTGGGAGTGTAAACTAGTGCAACCTCTGTGCAAAGCAGTGTGGCGATTCCTAAAAGCTCTAAAAATCAACCTTCCATATGACCCCACAATCCACCTACTGGGAATATACCCTGAAGACCTCAAATCACTCTATAAAAAAGATACCTGCACACGTATGTTTATTGCAGCATTGTTCACAATACCAAGAACCTGGAAACAGCCATGCTGCCCGTCAAAAGAGGACTGGATTAAAAAAATGTGGTACATATACACAATGAATACTACGCAGGCATAAAAAAGAACAAAATCATGAATTTCGCAGCAACCTGAATGGAACTAGAGTCTATAATACTGAGTGACCTCTCACAGAAACAAAAGATCCGAGTGTCTCATGTTCTCACTCATATAATGGACCTTGAACATCCAATGTAATACTATAAGAAAATGACTGACGGTACTGGGAAACTATGGGGGGGAATGGGATGGGATTAACAGTCGCAAATATCTGTCTGGGGATGAGGAAACACCTCTTATCAACAGGGTGCCTGAATGAAACGTAATTGTACACCTAACCCTTAACTGTACCCCACAAAATCATAATAAAACATATTGATTAAAAAAAAAGGAAGTGTGAAATCAGGCTTGGTAATACTTTTGGAAATAAGCAACCTAGAAAAGCATGAGCAAAATTCACATCAACACTCTGTTACAATGAATAGCAGTTACTATGTTCTAGGCACTATAAATGATGCTTTACATGTATTAAATAATTTAATCCTCATCCTAGTAAAAGTTCTATGAAGTAGTTACTATTATTTCCTCATTTTACAAATAAGGAAACTACGGTAAAGAAAGTTTAAGTTACTTGTCCAAAACTGCACAAAGTAGTGACAAAGCCTGGCTCCAGACTCTGCTCTTAACCACTAAGAATTATGAAAGAAATCAGTTAGGTGTTAGAGTAGGTTCACCTGGGAGTGACAAACCCAAAATAGCCGTGATTCAAACTAGATGGAATTTTCTTTCTCACAAAAATCTAGAAGCAATACAGGCCTAGTATGATGGGTCTGTTTAAAGGAATCCTTGAGTACACAGGCTACTGCTTAGTGCCAGCATTCTGTTTTGCTGTCCCTAGTCCTCATGGTGCAAGATGTAGTAGCATCAACCATCACATGTACATTCCAAACACATTTTGAAGAAGAAGAAAAGATGGAAAATGATTTTGAAACATTATTTAACCTTAAAGTTAAATAATGCAGCTAGGATATGCCTCCAGAGAGACTATATATATATATTTTGTATATAGTCTTTTTTGTATTGTACTCCTTTAATCAGCAGATTCAGTTATTATATTTCTCTATTTTATTTGTGAATTTTTTCCCCCTGTTCCATTTGTTGGCTTCTTTAATTCAGGAAAATCAATGATCTGTATGTCGGATAGCTTTGTTCTCTATCAATCATCAGTAACTTATTTTGACCTACTTGTTCTTTTCCTCTGCATTCCATGTGATAATTTCTGGTGTTTCCTCCATATTGGTAATTTGATTTCCAGTTTTTCTCTATTGTTTCAAATGTATCTATTAGATCTGTAATTGTGTTTATATTTTTGAATTATTTCTTTAGCTTGGTTTTATTTTTAGTATCCGTCCTTAAGCTCTTGATATTTTAAATTCATGTTGTATCTAAGTTCTTTGGTAGAGGATATTTCTTGGACATAAACTTTCATCCACATGGAGTTCTTCATCTATCTTCTAAATATAATGTACCTTTCTTTCAGAATTTTAATTTGCTTTTGCTATGCTTCCCCCCATCTTGCTTTACATTTCGAAATCATTTATCTATTCAGATACCTTCTACATAAAAGTTCTTTACATTCGTCCTACTTTATCTGGAAATGAATTGATCTTCTCAGAGCTAAAATTTGGTGTCTGGGTACTGCTTTTTTTTTTTGAGTTGGAGTCTCACTCTGTCACCCAGACTGGAGTGCAGTGGCTGCTCCCAGCCACCACAGCCTTGACCTGCTGGGCTCTGGCGATCCTTCTGCCTCAGCCTTCCAAGTAGCTGGAACTAAAAGCGTGCGCTACCACGCCCAGCTCATTTTGATTTATTGTAGAGATGAGGTCTCGCCTGCCCAGGCGGGTCTCGAACCTGCGGGCTCAGGCAATCCACTCACCTCAGCCTCCCAAAGGTGCAGGATTACAGGCTGAGCCACCGAGCCTGGCTTGGTTACTGCTTTTTATCCACTTTTCTGTAGTCTTATATTTGAAGAGGGTGAAGCAGGAAAAAGGGCAAAATTTATCAGGAATGAATATAGCTTCCACTAAAAGACAGAGCTTTGCTCTTGCTTAAGATCCTATGAAATGACCAGTTCAGGACCCATTCTGTGTGGCTAACGGTATACCTCACTCCCATGAATTTGGAGACACAGGGTCTCTCAAAAAGTATCCTCCTTCTCCATCCCACTTCTGGAACTGTATACTTACTTTCTCATTTTACTTTTCTAAATTGGAGTCTTTTAGTGAGAATTTTCATGAGTTTTCCAACTTATCTTCTGTCCTTAGTACTGTTTCTTGAGAATCCTTTCCTCTCTCATTATCTAAAAAGTTTCAGGAGGCAAATTCTGTGACTTTGCTTTAGCCTGCTATTATTTTCTCATTAATTATTTTTTCCCATCACTTGTTTAATAATAAATGGATTTATGTATTGGGCTGAGAGGTACAGAGTAGTGGTTAATAATGCTAGCTCTGGTCAGGTGCGGTGGGTCACACCTATAATCCCAATACTTTGGGAGACCAAGGTGAGAGGATTGCCTGAGTCCACAGGTTCGAGACCAGCCTGGGCAACTTGGCGAGACTTCACCTCTACAATAAATCAAAATTATAATAATAATGCTAGCTCTGCAGTTGGACAGACCTGAGTTTGATTCTGGTTCTGCCACTTATTGTGTAATCTTGGTTGAATTATTTGTTCTTTCTGGATCTGAGTTTCCTCAAGTCAAAATGAAGATATCTACTCAAAAGGTTGTTGCAAGGATTAAAAGGGATAAAAGGTATAAAGTGCCTTCTCTCCATCTCCCACAGCATCAGAATCTCCTATTTTTAGCTAGGCACATGGTTGCCCAGAAGAAAAACTAGTTCCTAGATCTTCTTGCAGCTAGGTATGGTCATGTGACTAAATTCGGACCAATAGGATATAAACAGAAGAGACATGGGGTGGCTTCTGAGAGCCCTCCTCTTAAAGGCAACCAGATGTCCCTCATGCTCCTTTTCTTCTTCTTCAAAATGTGTTTGGAATGTACATGTGATGGTTGATGCTACTACATCTTGCACCATGAGGACTAGGGACAGCAAAACAGAATGCTGGCACTAAGCAGTAGCCTGTGTACTCAAGGATTCCTTTAAACAGACCCATCATACTAGGCCTGTATTGCTTCTAGATTTTTGTGAGAAAGAAAATTCCGTCCAGTTTGAATCACGGCTATTTTGGGTTTGTCACTCCCAGGTGAACCTACTCTAACACCTAACTGATTTCTTTCATAATTCTTAGTGGTTAAGAGCAGAGTCTGGAGCCAGGCTTTGTCACTACTTTGTGCAGTTTTGGACAAGTAACTTAAACTTTCTTTACCGTAGTTTCCTTATTTGTAAAATGAGGAAATAATAGTAACTACTTCATAGAACTTTTACTAGGATGAGGATTAAATTATTTAATACATGTAAAGCATGAGCATGGGATATTTTTCCATTTGTTTGTGTCTTCTTGGATTTCTTTGAGCAGTGTTTTGTAATTCTCATTGTAAAGGTCTTTCACTTCTCTGGTTAGGAAGATGCCGAGGTATTTCATTTTTTTGGTGACTACTGTGAATGGGATTGTGCTTTTTATTTGGGTCTCTGTCTGCTTGTTGTTGCTGCAACTGTCTTTTGCACATTCATTTTGTACCCTGAGAATTTGCCAAAGTCCTTTATCAGTTTTATGCAGTATTTCATACCACATCACATCACGAGGCAGGAGGTGCAAGTTGCTACTAGTGATCCTAAGTTTGATAAGTTGATTGAGAGTTGATTGATTACCACCAAATCTCTCTGTTTAGAGTTACATAATTTGAGAGATGATTCTTTAGTATTATAGGAGTATCTTTCCATCTAATCATTTCAGTTGATAGCTGACCCTTGAACAACATGGGTTTGAACTGCGTGGATTCACTTTATATGCAGGTTTTCTTTCACCTCTGCCACTCCAAGACCACAAGACAACCCCCTCTTGTCTTCTTCCTCCTCAGCCTACTCAATGTGAAGACATTGAGGATGAAGAACTTCATGATGAAACACTTCTACTTAAAGAATAATAAATGTATTTTTTCCTCCTCATGATTTTCTTTTCTCTAGTTACTTTATTACAAGAACACAGTATAACATCCTAAATACATGTGGATCAACAAGTTCTTTTATCATTAAGGCATCTGAGTAACAACAGTAGGCTATTAGTAGACTTTTTGGGGATATTTTTGACTACATGGGGAGGTCAGTGCCCCTAACCCCTGCACTGTTCAAGGGTCATCTGTACCTTTATGACCTTTGCCTGAATTAATTATATTAGTGGGATGCTTTTGTAAATCTTTCTTTATACATTTATTTGCTAGCATTCCTAGGAAATATTGTTCCCTCATTAACTGAAGATAAACTTCAATTTATCCAAAAAAGCAGGGTAATTACTTACATTTTCCCTTTAATTACTAATTGGCAGCTGAGATAGGAACTCAAATGTGCCAAAAGGAAAAATACAAACAGCCCTTTAAAAAGTGGGCAAAAGACATGAATAGACAGTTCTCAAAAGAAGATATACGGGCAACCAACAGACACATGAAAAAGTGCTCAACCTCCCTCATCATCAGAGAAATGCAAATCAAAATCACATTGAGGTACCACCTAACCCCTGTAAGAAGGACCATCATTCATAAAACAAACAACAGATGCTGGCAAGGATGTGGAGAAAAAGGAACACTTCTACACTGCTGGTGGGAGTGCAGACTAGTACAACCTCTTTGGAAGGCAGTGTGGCAATTTCTGAAAGAACTAGAAATTGACCTTCTATATGACCCAGCAATTCCCCTATTGGGAATATACCTGGAGGAACTCAAATTATTCTACAAAAAAGATACCTGCACACATATGTTTGTTGCAGCTCTATTCACAATAGCAAAAACATGCAACCAACCATGTTGCCCATCAAA
>NW_007063868.1:640114-668186 GCF_000164805.1 Carlito syrichta | reverse complement strand
GGGAGGGAGGGGCATACCTCATCAACAAGAGTACCTGCATGATCAATGTTTATATACCTAGCCCTGAATTGTACCCCACATCTTTATAATAAATAAATAAATTTTAAAAAGAAACAAAAAAGAAATATTGCATAAAATATTTTTGCCAGATAATATCTAACCGAAGTATAATTAAGCCTTGAGATCTAACTTTCAGTTTACAGGAAAAAGGGGTTGATGAATCATTGAAATCAAAAGAAAACAATCAGGTAAAGCCAGAAGGTAGGACAGTATACCACACTGTAGGTCTGACTTCATCAAAAAGTAAATGTTCAACACATAGAAAAACAAATATAACCCATCCAAAAGTGGGCAAAGAACACAAATAGACACATCTTAAAAGAAGACATACCCAGCCTGGGCAATTTGGCACGACCTCATCGCTACAATAAATCAAAAAATTAGCCAGGTGTGGTGGCATGTGCCTGTAGTTCCAGTTACTTGAAGGGCTAAGGCAGAAAGATCACCTGAGCCCAGCAGATCGAGGCTTCGGTTGGTGATCATGAGTGTGCCACTGCACTCTAGCCTGAGTGACAGAGTGAGACTCCGACTCAAAAAAAAAGACATGCAAGTGCACAAGTGACCAAAAAACATGAAAAAATGTTCAACATCACTAATCATCAGAGAAATGCAAATTACAACTCCAGTGAGATATTACTTCATACCACCAAAATGGCTATCATTTGAAAGTCAAAGAACAACAGATGCTGGTGCGGTTGTGGAGAAAAGGGAACGTTCATGCACTGTTGGTGGGATTGTAAACTAGTTCAACCTCTAAGGAAAACAGTGTGGAAATTTCTCAAATAGTTAAAAATTGAATTACGATTTGACCCAGCTACGAGGGATCTACTAGGGATCTACCCAAAGGAAAAGAAATTAGTGTGTGTGTGTGTACATATACCTGTACTTGTATATTCATTGCAGCACTATTCACAACAGCAAAATCATGTGATCAACCTAAGTGCCCACCCACAATTGACTGGGTAAGTTTGCTAATAGCCTACTGTCGTAAAGAAAAATGTGGTATATATACACGATGGAACACTATGCATCCATAAAAAAGGATGAAATCACATCCTTTGCGGCGACATGGAGCTGGAGCTCATTAACCTAAGTGAACTGACTCAGAAACAGAAAACCAAAAACCACATTTTCTCATTTATTTGTAGAAGCTAAATGGTCACAAAGATGGAAATAATAGACACTGGGGACACCAATAAGGGGGGAAGTAGGAGGGGATATTAGAATTTGGAAATTACCTCCGGGGCACAATAGTCACTCTCTGGGGAATGGAGTTACCTGAGACCCAATCCCCACTACTACTCAATATGTCCATGTAATGTACGTGCATATATTCCCCCAATTATAAAATTTAAAATTAAAAAAAAGTAAATGTTTGATGTGGTTGGGCGTGGTGGCTTGTGCCTATAATCCTAGTGCTTTGGGAGGCTGAGGCAGGAGCATCACTTGAAGCTAGGAGTTCAGGACCAGTCTGAGCAACATAGTGAGACTCCTATTTCTACAAAAAAAAGTTTTTAATTTACCAGGTGTGGTAGTGTGGGCCTGTAGTCCTGGCTACTCAGGAGGCTGAAACAGGAAGATCACTTGATCCTCGGATCACACCAGGTGCCAGGATCATATCACTGCACCCAGCCTGGGTGACAGAGAGAGACTCTATCTCAAAAAAGAAAAGATAATAACTGTCTGGGGACGGGGAAACACCTCTTATCAACAGGGTGGCTGAATGAAACGTAATTGTATATCTAACCCTTAACTGTACCCCACAACATCATAATAAAAAATATTGATATTAAAAAAAAAGAAAAGAAAAGTAAATGTAATGAAACAACAAAAAATACAAAACCAAAATGTAGGGGGTTTGTGAATTAAAGAAAGTGAAGACATGAAATGTGTGAATCCGGTTTGGTTTGGTTTGGTTTGGTTTTAAAGGCCACAAAAGAGAATGTGGGGAGAAACAATATCTGGAGAAATTTGAATACAGAATGCATACTAGAGGATATTAAGGAATTACTGTTCTTACGCTTAGGAAAATGTAATTCTTAGGAAACATACCCTGAAGTATTTAGGAGTCCAATATTGCCTGCAACTTACCTTCAGCTGATTCAGGAAGAAATGTGGATAGAGATAGACATGCAGACACACACCTAAGAGATAAAGCACATGTGGAAAATATTCTCAATTGCCAAATCTAGAGATTTTTCTACTTGTTTAAATTTTTTAAATGAAAACTTAAAAACAATTTTTTCAGGGATCTGGATATGAATTTTTAAAATAAAAACTTGGAAAAAAATTATTCAGGGATCTAGATAGAAACAAAAATGGAAGGTGGGTGTGGAAATCAAGTCAGCCTCAGTTTTCTTTTTTTGTTTGAGAGTTGTGGGGTACAATTGGGGATTTACTAGATAAGTAGGTTGCATGCAGGAGAAGTTTGTGCTTCTAGTTGGCCCTCTTTGCCCCTGATAATGGACCAGGTACCCAGTGTGTTGCCACATGTCCCCCTTTCTCCTACCTCCTCCCTCCCCTAACAGTGTCCAGTATCTGCCAATGCTGGCCTCAGTTTTCTACACTGCAACCTACAATGCTAGAAAAGAAAATGGAGCAGTGTTTTTAAGTTCTAAGAGAGAAGGAAAGTGTAACATCAGAATTATAGCTAGCCAAATTAAGTGCAAAAGCAACAGGCAGTTATTCTTAAACATTAATGAAGCCGAGCTCGGTGGCTCAGGCTGTAATCCCGCGCCTTTGGGAGGCTGAGATGAGTGGAATGCCTGAGCCCGTGGGTTCGAGACCCGCCTGGGCAGCGAGACCTCATTTCTACAATAAATCAAAAAAATCAGCCAGACGTGGTAGCGCATGCCTGTAATTCCAGCTGCTCAGAAGGCTGAGGTGGAAGGATTGCCGGAGCCCAGCAGGTCGAGGCTGCGGTGGCTGGGAGCTTCCACTGTACTCCAGTCTGGGCGACCGAGTGAGACTCCAACTCAAAAACAAAAAACAAAAAAAAAAAACGTTAATGATTATATAGTATTTGTGACAGTTATGATGAAGTTGAATGGTGAATAACTAAAGATCTCAAACCATTACAGAAGTTTCTCACATAACAAGTCTGGAGATTGGCAGTTCAGACTGTACAGCAGCTTGAGGCAATTGTCAGTTACTCAGAATCCTATCTTGTTACACTATATTCAGCACAGGTCTTTTACCTCATGATCTAAGATGACAGATCAAACTTTAGTGATTACCTTTGCATTCCACCTAATAGGAAGGAGAGTAAAAGATGGGCATATCTCCACTCTTTAAAGATATTTTCTGTATGTTTCAGACAACACTTTTGCTTACATCCCATTGGCCAGAACTAAGTAACCAGGTCCATCTAGCTGCAAGGGAGACGAGAATTATACACTGTACTCCTAGAGGCAGTATGCACATTTTAAATTATGAGAAAATAATGGTGGTATTCACCAGAAGTTTCTACTACCACACCGATAAGCCCTTTTTGGAAAAACTGCCTGACAATGAGATTTATCCAAGAAGTAATGAAATGAAGAATTCATGGTAAAAAGATAGAAAGTGAATATCTAATCAATTTAGTATAGAAACAACTCTCTCCATTCATTCTTCAGTTTCACTGAAGCATTTTTCTTTTTTTGTTAAATCAGGTAAATAAATTGAGAAGGGACTTTTTATTTTTTAAAAGTAGCATAATATGATCGTGAATTTATTTCTGTCCATTCAACCATCTATCTATCCGTGCATCTAACTATATCTATGCATCACAATAGTGTAAACAAATTTTTTTAAAAGGCCAGGTGAGGTGGCTCACTCCTATAATCCTAGCACTTTGATAGGCCAAGACAGGAGGATTGCCTGAGTCCAGGAGACCAAGGCCAGCCTGGGCAACATAGCAAGGCCTTGTCTCAAAAAAAAGAAAGAAAATTTTAGAAAAAGATATTGTAATATAGTTCACAAAAGCTAACCTAGTGGTGTCTGGAGCAGTGAGACAGGAAATTTGCTGATTTCTTCTTTATATAATTCTGATGGTTAAAAAAAGTTTGAAATGAGCACATTCCATTTTTTATTAAAACAATAAGTCATTGCTCTTAAAAATATCTATCATTGATAAAATGAATTTTTACTGAAGTGGTATTTAGAATCATTAGGACATACCCTTTGGTTGATTAATCCACTCCCTGAAAACTACAAGATCAACAGCGTGTCAGGTCAGTCTACAGAGTGAGGGCAGATGAGAGTAGCAGTTTAACTATAATTTTCTCTGTACAAAACTAAGCAATTTGTTTGGAACTAGAACTTTTATTCTTACCTCATTGGTACTATAACTTAGATACCGTTAAACTACTAAAAACTGATAGTGATATGTTATCAGCTATCAATGAATGGGATTAGAGTCCACACGTTTTTAGCCAACCAATTTTATATAAATAATATTATAAATAAAAATAGGACATAAGAAGATGCTCAACATAATTAGCCAGCAAAGAAATGCAAATCAAAACCATAAAATACCATTTCACATCCACTAGAAGAGCTATCATAAAAAAGACAGTAACAGGTGTGTTGGAGAGGATGTGAAGAAATTTGAACTCTCATACACAGTTTGTGAGAATGTGACATGATGCAGCTGCTTTGGAAAGCAAGCTTTCAGTTCTTCAAAAAGATAAATAGGCTGGGTGTAGTGGCTCAACCATAATCTCAGCACTTTGGGAGGCCGAGGTGCAAGGATTGCCAGAGCCCAGGGGTTTGAGACCAGCCTGGGCAATTTGGTGAGACCTCATCTCTGCAATAAATCAAAAAAATAAGCTGGGTGTGGTAGTGCATGCCTGTGGTTCTGGCTACTTGGAAGGCTGAGGTGGAAGGATGACCGGAATCCAGCTGGTCGATGCTGGGGTGGCTGTGAGCATGCCACTGCACTCCACCCTGGGGGACGGAATAAGATTCTGACTCAAAAATAAATAAATATAGTGTTACCATATGACCTAACAATCCCACTTCCAGATATGTACTCAAGAGAATTAATAACACACAGCCACACAATACCTAGTACATGAATGTTCATAGCAGCATTACTCATAACAGCCAAAAAGTGAAAATAAGCAATTGGTAAATGGATAAAGAAATTGTGTATCTCCATATAATGGAATATTGCTTTCCAATGAAAAAAAAAATGAAGCTACAACCCCGACTCAAGACCTTAAAAAATAATTCTAAGTGAAAGAAACCAACCACGAAAGACACATATTGCATAATTCCATTTTCAGATGAAATGTCCAGAATAGGCAAATATATATATATATTTCTACATGTATATATCTCTTCTAGATATATTAAATTATCTAATATAAGCCGGGCTCAGTGGCTCAGCCTGTAATCCCGCACCTTTGGGAGGCTGAGGTGAGTGGATTGCCTCAGCCTACAGGTTCGAGACCCACCTGGGCAAATTGGTGAGACCTCATCTCTACAATAAATCAAAAATGAGCCGGGCGTGGTAGCACGCGCCTGTGGTTCCAGCTACTTGGAAGGCTGAGGCAGAAGGATCACCGGAGCCCAGTGGGTCAAGGCTGCGGTGGCCGGGAGTGGCCACTGCACTCCAGTCTGGGTGACAGAGTGAGACTCCAACTCAAAAAAAAAAAAAATTATTTAATATATCTATGTATATATTAGCTAGAAAGTAGATTAGTTGTTACCTACAGCTGGAGGTGTATAGGTAGGGAAAATGTGAATGACTGCTAATAGGTGTGGAATTTGGGGGGACATGGGGAATAAAAATTAGATTGTGATGATGGTTGCACAATTCCGAATAGACTAAAAAATGCCACTTTATTTTTCTGAGTTGGAGTTTCACTCTGTCATCCAGGCTGGAGTGCAGTGGCAGGATCATGGCTCACTGCAGCTTCAACCTCCTGGGATCAGGCGACTTCAGACTCAGACTCCTGAGTAGCTGGGACTACAGGTGCATGCCACCACGCCTGGCTAATTTATTCATGTTCTCTAGAGATGACATCTAGCTATGTTGCACAGGCTGCTCTCAAACTCCTGGTCTCAAGCAATCCTCCTACCTCAGCCACTCAAAGTTCTAAGATTACAGGTATAAGCCACCGTGCCTGGCCTAAAAAGCACAATTTTAAATAGGTGAAATGTATGGTAACTACATTACATCTGACTGGGCGTGGTGGCTCATGCCTGTAATTCCAATACTTTGGGTGGTTCAGACAGGAGGATTGCTTGAGCCCAGGATTTTAAGACAAGCCTGTGAAATTTAGTAAGACCTCATCTCTACAAAAAAGATTTTAAAATTTACCCAGGCATGGTGGTGCACACTGGTAGTCCCAGCTACTCGGGAAGCTGGGATGAGAGGATCACCTGAGCCCAGGAAGTCAAGGCTGCTGTGAATCGTAATCACACCACTGTACTCCAACCCAGGCAGCAGAAGGCAACCCCGACTCAAATAAGCAAACAAACCCCGACTCAAGCAAATAAATAAGTAATATATTTCATGGCTATTAAAAATAAGATAGAAAACAAAATTTGGCTCATTTTACTTTATTGTAACATGCTGATTTCTTGTGTAGTTTATACACCAATCATTTATTTCTATTTGAGTCCTTAAATACCTGTTATTTTTAGAGTAGAAATGATTTCTTATCCATAAAGGAATCACTTATAAAGGAAATTATTGATTTTTAAATTAAAGTTCATGACTTTAATCTGTCGTTCAGAACTTATCCTATGTTTAATGTTTTTACAAGAATATTAAACACCCTGTGTAAAGTATACAAGTGACATTAGAAGATATAAAATGCCAGAGCTAAAGAGAATGGACAGTTATCACTCATTTGTGGAGAAAAAAACTTCTAAAGTTTCCTGTCCCGCCCCCACCTCTTTTCAAACATTTTCAACAAAGGATTAAGAGGTCCTGTCTATTGAGCTGTGGTAGACAGGTCAGTGTATGAGAATATCAAATCAATGAAAACTTTCCATGATTTTTTTATTGAAGATGGGGGTTCCTCTTTATTCCCTGTACATTAAAGATACCATAAAAGAGCCAGGTCAGACAGGTGAGAAAAGATCTCTTTAATCTCTGGTTTAAAAGAACCCATTCTAAAAAGCATTCCTAGATACCCAAAGAGAGTCTGTCTTTCAAATGTAACTAACTAGGACTCTACATAAAGTCTACTTTACCGGAAGACAAACTTGTAATGTACAGACATTTACAACTTCAGCACATCATCTCTGATAATAAATAATTTTTTTTTTCTGTTCCTGGTACTATTTCAGTCAGAGTGGTCCTTTCTAATAAAGCCCTTAATGAAATATTTATGTGAGATCTCTAATCTCAAATATGTGAAAAATTAGTCTTATAGCTAATAACACATGCGGTAATGTTAGTACATTTCAAATGTTTTAGGTCTGTTATAATAGGGTAACATCTAGTCCTTAGATCTGGACCACTGGATCTGACATCATTACATGCTCTTCCTAAGTGGATCCAATATGCTAATTAGTGTGCCTTTTCTAAAATCCATACCAAGAAATATCTTATTTGCATTATTACATTGTTGGGCAATTTATGATAATCTCTTCTAGATGTATTAAATTTCCTATTACACTAAGTTGCACTACATTTCCCCCAATTTTAATCTTTTCTTTTCTTTTTTTTTTTTTAGTTGGAGTCTTACTCCATCATCCAGGCTAGGGTGCAGTGGTACACTCACTGTCACCCCAACATCGACCTGCTGGGCTCCAGCAATCCTTCTGCTTCAGCCTTCCAAGTAGTTGGAGCTACAGGCACACGCTACCATATCCAGCTATTTTTAAAAATTATTATTATTGTAGAGATGAGGTCTTGCCAAGTTGCCTGGTCTGGTCTTGAACCCTCAGGCTCAGGCAATCCATTCGCCTTGGCCTCCCAAAGCGCTGGGATTACAGGCTGAGCCACCAAGCCTGACCTCTTTTCTTAGGTATTACGTTTTTCCAGTGTTTTCCAATAAGAGCAATGAGAGCTTCACATGGAAGGTATTGATATATGTTTCAACATTTTTAAGATGTGCAACCGTCTCACTGCTTGGTAGGTTCCTAAAATAATTGAATAATTCTTATTACTAATAATTATTATTGATAATTTTGTGACACCTTCAGGTATACCTTCTAGGATATTGTTCAAGCTTATACTGAAAAGGAAATTGTAATGATCTCCAACTAAGAATCAGGATTCTAGAGCTTCAAGTTATCTTAGAGATACCTTAATTCTACTCAAGGAGGTTCAAGTGATTGCCAAGAATAGAGCTCATAATAACAACTTTATTGAGCGTTTATATATTCAGAGAGATAACACCTGAGTACTGGTGTGGGGAGGGATTCATAATGCTACACAGAAAGTGTCATGGAATAATGCAGTGGGGAAATCCTTCCAGGTCAGAAGACAAGGTTCTGGAACCAGACTGCCTGAACTGTAAGCTTTACTTTGCCACTTAGTAGTCTTTTGGCCTCATACAGTTTACCTAATCTCTCTGAGCCTCAGTTTCCTCATCTGTAAAATGGAAATCATAGTATCTATCTCATAGGATTGTGAGAGTTGAATGAGTTAAATACATATTAAGCAGCCCAGAGTCCCAAAAGATTCTGCCAGGCCAAGGAGACATGCCCATCCAGAGCCCCAAAACAAACTCTCCTTTTAGAGACTATGTTCCAGATATCTGAGATGCTGGAGTTACCTATACAAATGGCCCTGATCCCACTTACAGAGTGATCTTCTGGACTGCTCTGCTCTGGAATGTGTTCTTCTAAGACCAAGGATGAACTGAAAGGACAGTTATTTGTGGGTTGGGGAGCATGTACTTGAAGTTTGAATGCATGACTGAGAGCCCATGAGTCTGTGTGTAAGGCCCCTTGTGGTGTGAATAGAGGATGAGGTGTCCTTCCAGGTTGTCATGAAGGCACAATTGACAAGGTAGGAGGAGAGAACATTTTCATTTTTACTTATTTTTTTAAGCCTAAAAATATGTATTTATTGGGCATGATTATACACATGTTGTCACGGTGTCAAAATACAATCCAGGTTTCAAGAATCCTTCACCAGGGTTTTCTTTTCTTTCTTTTTTTTCTGTCGCCCAGACTGGAGTGCAGTGGCAGCTCCCGGCCACCGCAGCCTTGACCCGCTGGGCTCCAGCGATCCTTCTGTCTCAGCCTTCCAAGTAGCCGGAACTACCAAGTAGCATGCGCTACCACGCCCGGCTGATTTTTTTGATTTATTGTAGAGATGAGGTCTCACCAAGTTGCCCAGGCAGGTCTGAAACCCGCGGGCTTGGGCAATCCACTCGCCTCAGCCTCCCAAAGAGCGGGATTACAGGCTGAGCCACCGAGCCCAGCTACACCAGGGTTTTCATTGACCATATGACACCAACATCAAGGTAACTTAAAGTTATTATGATTTCTCAAAGTTCTAAAGCAAGGGGAACATTTTAGTAGTATACTTGATGTCTAAATGTGAAGTACATAGAAATATAGAACATGGGCCTTCTGTGGTACTTTTGCCCTGGCCCAAGTATGAGGAGTAAGCTTGGCGCCTGGCACATAGCAGCCAATACCTTTTACTATTATTATTATTATTATGATTGTTAAAAAGTGACTCTTCTCACTAAAGGTAGCAAAATAAAATACTTCCTTTCCCCCTGCTGACCTGAGAGAACAGAGCGTGCCAAGAGAAGGCTGATGTACTCAAGCACTCAAGTCAGATAGAGATTCCTAAAGGTTCAGGCAAAGAGGCCAAATCACTTTTCAGGTCAGTAATTATGACTAGGAACTCAACAAAATCCTGCACAAACATCAGCTGACATTGGCACTGAGAGGCCGTACTAAATGGGAACTCAGCATTCCAAATGCAAAGAATAAGAACTCCTCCAGAAATTCTCTGTGACAAAGAAGCACAGGGTGGCATGGGCCATAGGACAAGAGGATTATCAGCAGATCCAGGAGAAGAGGACGCCAGTCCTGAGTAGAGCAGATCATGACTTATTCTCACAGCTCCGAGGACTAGGTGTTAGCATCAGTTCTTCAGTGGACCTGGTGGAAGTAGAGGGAGCAGAACCCTACTGCTATCTATCACTGCCCTACTTTAATGACATCTGAGAATGTGGCTTCGGTCATCCTTTGTTATTTTTATAAAGTCCTGAATTTTAAAACCTGAAGAAGAAAGAATTTGAATCATTCCTTAAACCTGACACCTAGTAAATTTCAAGTGGGTCAGAAATATAAATATAAAAATAAAACAATCATAAAGGAAAACCTGGGAAAATTCACCTACAAGCTGAATATAAGAGAAATATTCCCAACTATGACTTAAAATACATAAGCAATATGGGCAAAAATAGATGCATCCTGCTATCAAAAAATTTAGTGTTTTGCATGGCCAAGAATATCATAAGCAAGTACATAGAAAAATGAGGCCAGGTGCAGTAATTCACGCCTATAATGCTGGCACTTTGGGAGGTAGAGGTGAGAGGATTGCCCGAGTCCAGAGAGGTTCAAGACCAGTCTAAGAAACTTGGTGAGACTTTGTCTATATAAATCAAAAAATTTAGCCAGGTGTGGTGGCATGCACCTGTAGTCCCAGCTACTCAGGAGGCTGAGGCGGAAGGATTGCCTGAGAGGCTGCAGTGGCTGTGAGCATGCCACTGCACTCCAGCCTGGCCGACAGAATGAGAAAAGAAAAAGAAAAAGAAAAGTGATAAACTTGGGAAAATATCTATAATCAATATCACAGAGAAAAGATAAATATACTTAATATATGATAAATACACTTAATATATTAGTTTATATTGATAAAAATAAAACCAGTAGCTGTATGAAAAAGAATGAATAGACAGTTCACATAAGAAGAAATTAAAACGGTCCTTAACCATATGGAAAAAAGATTCTCAAAATAAGAGAAATGCAGATTAAAACTACACTGATTTTAAAACATGAAAAATTATACATTCCTGAGGATATACCTAGGACAAAAAAGAATGAAAAGATAGATTATAAAGTTTAACCAAACAAACTTTTTTCAGTCATGGTATTGGAGCCATGGTGTAAGAGAACCCCAGGAATGTAATCAGCAAAATCCAGATTTGGGGAAATTCTAAAAGACAATCTATTTTTCTTAAAAATCACATAAATTACAAGAATTAAAAATGAAGATGGAGGGGAAAAACTCTATATTAAAGCAGATTTAAAATACATACCAATGCATCTCATGAAGCTTATCTGGATTCTGATTTTAAAAAAAGAACTATGAGATAACCATGTAAATGTAAACACACACTTAATATTTGATGATTTCAAGGTATTACTAATTTTGAGTGTTATAGTTCTGTGGTTATGCTTTTTAACAAGAGTCCTTATCTTTTCAGGATACATGCTGAAGCATTTTCCTATGAAAAGTGTTAAGATCTGAATTTGCTTAATTTGTTTAGGAATAATCTGGAGAGGGTGAGGGAAGTGGGTGGAGTTCTAGGTAAAACTAGATTGATTCTGAGTTGATAATTACCACAGCTGGGTATTAAGCATGTGTAGGTTCACTGTGCTATTCTCTCTGCTTTTTTGTATGTTCAATATGTTCCGTGTATTTCACTTTTCCAATTTTTCAAATAAACATTTTAATAACTGCTTCAAATATTGTGAGGGCCAGGATCCTAGACAAGGGAGTGTCTTCTCTGACTGTTACAGCCAAGCTGCTAAGTGGTACAATCAAAAAAATAGCATCCCTTACAGAACCTTTTCTTGGGCATATTTCCATCTGAAGGTGTTTATTCATTATTCTTGCAAAGTATCATTTATTGTTGTTTCATTAAAATGGGTCAAATATCCTACTTATCACCATATATAAAAATCAACTCAAAATGGATCAAAGACCTAAACGTAAAACCTCAAACTATAAGAATCCTAGAAAAAAATGTAGGAAACACCCTTGAGCAATTTGGAGTAGGCAATGAATTCTTGACTCAGTCCCTAAAAGTGAATGCTATAAAAACTAAGATAGACAAGTGAGACTTTATCAAACTGAAAAGCTTTTGCACAGCAAAAGAAGCAATCAAGAGAGTAGAGAGACAACCCACAGAATGGAAAAAAAATTTGCAAATTATATGTCTGACAAAGGCCTAACAGAATCTACATGGAATTCAAACAAAGTGAAAAGAGGGAAAAAAAACCATTACAAAATGGGCAAAGGACATGAACAGATACTTCTCAAAAGATGACATACAAGCAGCCAACCGACACATGAAAAACTACCCAGCATTACTAATCATTAGAGAAACGTAAATCAAAACTACAATAAGATACCACCTAACTCTGGTAAGGATGGCCATCATTAATAAGTCCAAAAACAACTGGTGCTGGCACGGATGCAGAGAAAAGGGGATGTTTCTACACTTTTGGTAGGAATGCAAGTTAGTTCACACTTTATGGAAAGCAGTGTGACAATTTCTAAAAGAAGTAAAAATGTATCTTCTGTATGATCCAGCAATCCCTTTCCTGGAATACACCCAGAGGAACATAAATTGCTCTACCAAAAAGATACCTTCACACTTATGTTAATTGCTGCACTAGTCACAATAGCAAAAACAAGGAACCAACCCTGCTGCCCACTGAAAGTGGACTGGATAAAGAAAATGTGGTACATATACGTGATAGAGTATTATGCAGCCATAAAGAAGAATAAAATCAAGAACTTCACAGCAACTTGGATGGAGTTAGAGACCGTCATAATAAGTGAATTACCACAGAAACAAAGAACTGAATACCACATGTTCTCACCCATGAGTGAACACTGAACACTAATCACATTAGCACAAGGGTGGGATTGGTAGTCACTAGGCACTGCTAGGGGAGGGAGGAAGGGAGGATAGCAGAGGCACATGACAGCACAAAGGGTACCTGTTTCACTACCAGGGGAGTAAGGGCCAATTAGATGCCCAAACTTTACCTGCATGCAGCCTACTTATGTAGTTACTCCTCACTGGTATCCCACATCTCCATAATTAAAACAGTACATTCTTAAAAAGTCCAATAAAATCTTGGTATATTATTTCCTCCATTCCTCCAATGAGAAATAAGGGGGAAGCACAGGTTGATGATCAAGTTCTGAGTCAGATGCCAACATTCAAGTCCAATGTTACCATCTGGATATGTGACCCTGGGCAAGTTATTCACCTCCTAACATCTCAGTTTCTTCCCCTTTAAAACAGAGATACATGGCCGGGCTGGGGGGCTCAGCCTGTAATCCCAGCACTTTGGGAGGTCAAGGCAAGTGGATTGCCTGAGCCCACAGGTTTGAGATCAGCCCAGGCAACTTGGCGAGACCTTGTCTCTACAATAAGTAAAAAAATAACCAGGTGCGGTAGCATGCGCCTGTAGTTCCAGCTTCTTGGAAGGGTGAGGCGGAAGAATCACTGGAACCCAGCAGGTCAACGCTGGGGTGGCTGTGAGTGTGCCACTGCACTCCAGCCTGGGTGATGGAGTGAGACTCCAACTCAAAAAAAACCCCCAAAAAACAAAGATACATTTTTTTTATATATATAGGGACTAGAACGAAATAATATATATAATGCACTTAGAATACCTGGCACATAGTAAATACTTAAAATATTTGCTATTGTTGGTTAGAGTCATACATCATCAATATTTAAAATATTCTCCCAGGGAAAGCTCCTGAAGAATTCAAACGGAGGATTTAACTTAATTATGCACATGTCTGTGTGACTGTCTGAGTTACTGTGACTGTTTTTAGGTTGACTGGTTATGAAATTGGTGTCTTTTCTCCAAATCAAAGTTTTCTAACAAAATTCTAGAATATTTTGGAAGTGATTCTGCATTCAACTAAAACTTCTCCACAGCCTGGAAAGCATCTGCATTGCTTAAATGCAAAGACTTTAATGAGCTAAATAAATTCATTGTATTTAATAAATGAGTTCGTTAAATCACTACCATTATGGAACATAGCTGAGTTACTTTTCAAAATCACACACAGAAGGCACACTATTACATTGTCAAATGAACGGAAGCACAAAAGCCTCAAAATCAAGTCATTGTGCTCCAGAGTGAGGAAAACTAGAGAAACACTTATTCACATAGCTTGACACTTGAAATTCTGAATTTCTGAAAAATCTCTTTGCTCAAGGGAAGCAGAATAAAAAACTGACTTTTTTGAACCCCGCTGCTGGTGCTCACAAATGCCTAATCATCTATATTAGCAGGGTTTTGCTTCTGCTGAACAGTAGGATAGAATTATGTGCCAGGGCACATGAAGTTAAAACAAGACCTGGGTTCTAGCCCTAACCACTTTCCTCATGGCTTTGAACAAAGCAGTCAATTTCTTTAGGTTTTAATTTACAACTTTTTAGGATCTCTTCCACCTCTAGAATGTTATGGCCAATCAATTAATAACATTAGTCTGTTACTGGCAATATAGATTT
The DNA here is from genome assembly GCF_000164805.1 of Carlito syrichta. Taxonomy (NCBI): domain Eukaryota; kingdom Metazoa; phylum Chordata; class Mammalia; order Primates; family Tarsiidae; genus Carlito; species Carlito syrichta. The sequence continues at coordinate 653,661 of NW_007063868.1, read as the reverse complement.
CAGTGAAGTAGTATAGTTCAATCACACATCATTTATTAGATTCCATTTCAAAGAGTAGTGAAACAAGATAGAATTTGTGCTAGTCACTCCCAATCTAAAGTGTTGGGAGCCGGCCACGGAGGCCCACTGAGCGTTAGGGATCAGGAAGGGCCCTTGACCCCAAGACCACTAGGATGCGTTCGGGAGCTATTGACCCCATTTCCTCCCCCTTTCTACTCAGCACTAACCAGATCAAGCTCCTGTGAGCTCAAAACATAAAAACTCTGAGACCGGGATGAACACAAGCTAACTTTAGAAGCTCATTGCTCCCATTCTTCCTCAAACTGTAGTTTTGGCTTTCACACAACTTATAATTCAAACTCATGTCACATCTAAGAGCCTTAGTATTGGACACAGGCTTCTGGGTCATGATCTTAGGATTTATTGAAGGTGTAAATTGTAGAATATAGTTTTAGAAGACAGCCATTTTGTTGAAAGAATGTGGCTGGGTTACTTGCAGGTAGCCCACTGTGAACTTTGGACTGGGCCACTTTCCAAACATTCTGGGATGGGCCACTTTCGTTTGTAAAGTAAATACTTAAGCTTCTATAGAATTGTTTAACTTGGCATAAATCAATCAGTTTAGGATGAAAAAGGTTTATAGAATATGTCAGTCACGGATTAGGTTATCCTTTGTTATGGGATTTTAAGATTATCATATGAAAAGGGTTTAAAGGCAATCGTTGATTAAGTTTTCATGGATTAAGGTTTCTGGTGGGTGGGAGACGCCCTCCCACATCTGACTTTGTGTATAAAAGACCCATTGTAATTCCCACACACATATCGCTTCTGCACTAGACCAGAGTCCAGTCTCTCTTTCTTCTTCCCTCCAATCGCCGACGCCGTCTCCACCTTTGGGGTACCCTGAACCCAGCTGGAGCTGGTCTCCGGCACTAAAGCTCTTTAAAAACACTGGACGAGGCCAGACACGGTGGCTCAGCCTGTAATTCCAGCACTTTGGGAGGCCAAGGTGAGAGGATTGCCTGAGCCCAGGGGTTCAACACCAGCCTGGGCAACCTGGTGAGACCTCATCTCTACAATAAATCACAAAAACTATGGGCATGGTGGTATGCGTCTGTAGTTCCAGTTACTTGGAAGGCTGAGGTGGAATGATAGCCTAAGCCCAGTCAGTCAAGGCTGTGGTGGCTGTGAACGTACCACTGCACTCCAGACTGGGAGACAAGAGTGAGACTCCAACTCAAAAATAAATAAACAGGGCAACCACCTCGGGTCCCCTCCCACTGTGGGAGCTTTTCTGTCTTCTCACTAAATCCTGCTTTCTCACTTTCCGGCCGTCTGTGTCCCTCATTCCTCCTGGGCATGAGACAAGAACTCCGACCTGAAGAGCTGCAGAAGAAGAGAATAAAAATAATAAATAAGAATGCCAAGACAGCAAAACAGTAATAGCAGAGCGTTAAACTAAATACAAACAGCTTCTGAGCTCAGGCCCTGCCTGACTGCACAGATCTTAAGTCCACAATGCCAGCTGTATTTCCTGAACTGTTAATATGTTCAAGGCTAAGGGCCAAACACTTTACAGACCACTCATTCACTTTTCATCACAACCTTGCAAAAGTAATGTTATTATTAGCCCTGTTTCATGGAAGAGGAAATAAAAACTTAAAAGAGGTTAAAGAATTAGTCAAGTTCTCACAGTCTGCAGGTGACAGGGCTGGACTTCAGGTTTAGACCTGACTCCAAAGTCATGTTTTAACGAGTGGTCTTTAAATATATCAGTACAAATTTTTTGGTGAACGCCTTGAGATATATATATAGATATAGATATAGATAGACAGATATAGATATCTATATCTATCTATATAAAACAATACATTATATACATGTGCTACTGTATTAATAAGTTATATACCTTATACATCATACAAGACAAAGACATTTATTTTTGTAGGCTGGGTGTGGTAGCTCACAACTGTAATCTCAGCACTTTGGAAGGCTGAGGCGGGAGGATTTGCTTGAGCCCTGGAGTTTAAGACCAGCCAGGACAACAAAGCGAGACTTTATCTCTACAAAAAAATTAAAAATTGGCTGAGTGTAGTGGTGCATACTTGTAGTCCCGGCTACCTGGGAGGCTGAGATGGAAGGATTGTCTGAGGCCAGAAGGTTGAGGCTATGATGAGCCATGATTATGCCTTTGCACTCCAGCCTGGATGACAGAGTGAGATTATAACTCAAAAAAAAAAATGGTGCCATTCATAGAAATTCTGATATTTTCTTTCCATACCCTAACCAATCACCTTTCACAATCTCTGTATTTCCCCAGCCAAACTTAGAATTCATAGCACTTAAGGTGTTAATTTTCCTATGAAGTGTGAACATTTTAATAGGAGATTCATAAAGAGTAACATTCAAAAAATGTGACTTTTTCATAATGGAATTTCTGGACCATGAAAAGTAAAAGGCACTTATTTTTTAAATCCTGAAGGCTGGCTTGTCTTGGAGAAAGTTCATCTCGCTCACTGGTGGGATAAGCTGGGTAGGCTTGACAAAGTTTATTGAATAAAGTTGTTCAATAAAGGACGATCCGTTATGGAACCCAGGAAGGAAAATATTTACTTGACTATGTCTACAATGGGGAGAGATGAGTGAGTAAGATGGACTCTCTACCGGCGGGGAACAGAAATAACCTTAGGAGGAAATAAGATACAGGCTGTCCTCTGCTCCTTGAACAAAAACCCTTGGAAAGCAAGGATGATGCTTCCAGGTATGTTTTATGAAGAAATACTTCAACAATGTTAGAGCATGACGCAGACCCCAAATTTCCCTAAAAATGTTAGAATCCCTTTCTTATAATACAGGCGTCTTCTTTTTTCTAAAACGTAATCTAGGTTTTAGATCTTCTTTAAATACTGGCCTGTTGCTCCAAAGCGCACAAAGAAATGTGTTTTTAATTCTGCTTTTATGTCTTTGTATTTAACAATCTTTGATTTCCATCGTAAAGGTAGTACTACAAATGGAAAGTGCAGAGAGAGAGAAGACGTGCACGTCTCTTCCTGAAGATGGCGACAGAAGACCGTGTCTTTAATACAGGGCCATATCTTGTGTACCAAGCGACCAACCCGTGGGAAACACACAAGGTCCTTCTTTACTAAATCTACAAGAGGCCGGGCACGGTAGTAGTTTAAGCCTGTAATCCTAGCACTTTGGAATGCCGAGGTGAGAGAATTGCCTGAACCCAGGGGTTCGAGACCAGCCTGAGCAAATTGGTGAGACCTCGTCACTACAATAAATCCAAAAATTAGCTGGGCGTGGTGGTGCGTGCCTGTAGTTCCAGCTACTTGGAAGACTGGAGCGAAAGGATTGCCTGAGCCTAGCAGGTCGAGGCTGCAGTGATCCTAAGCATGCCACTGCACTCCAGCCTGGGTGACAGAGTAAGACTCCAACTCAAGAAAAAAAAAGAACTATGAAATTTTAAAAAGTGTAAATAAATGGTATTCCTAGTCTCCAGTTTGTTTATGAGGTGGACTCTTTGGTTAGCTTGTTCGCTTTGTAGTAGCAATAGGAAAGGGAATGTGAGTAGAAAGAGGAAAATGAGAGTAGCAGATTCTATCAGTATTCTTATTATTTTAAATCCAGGGGTACACATGTACATTCATTACATGGATATACGGTGTAGTGGTGGGGATTGGGTCTCAGGTGGCCCACTCCCAGATAGTGAACAGTGTGGCCCACAGGTAATTTCTGAACACTATTCCCTCTCACGCCGCTTCCCTTATTGGTGTCCCCAGAGTCTGTTATTTCCATCTTTATGACCATTTAGCTCCCACATATGAGTGAGAACACGTGGGGGTACTGTAAACTTGCTCAACTTCTACGGAAAACTGTATGGAGATTTAGAAAGAACAGTATGGAGATTTCAAAGAATTAGAGTAAGCAGATTCTGTATTGAGATGGACATGTGAACAATGTTTCAGGTTCCTTTCTTTGACTGGTGTAATTACTCCTAGGTTGATTGATTCCAGCCCTTGTTTTAATACATCTCCAAAATCAGTAGGGAATTGGAGCTACAGTCAGTCTGCCTGGTTCAAACCTCATGTCCACTATTGACTAGACGTGTGACTCTCCACAAGTTAACATTGATCTTTGCATCTTTGTTTCCTCATCTGTAAGATGGGGATGACAATCAGCAGAATAAACACATAAAGCCCTTAGCACAGTGACTGGCACGCCCTATGCATTCAATAGATGGTAGCTCTCAGTACCAAATCACCACCAGGGCCCTGTCTCCATATGATTTAGGAAGACGCTTTAAAGCCTTTCTTTTTTAAGAAGAAGCAAGAGTCTCAGTCCTGCCCAATCCCAGACAAGAGGAAAAAAATACTTCTGGTGCTAACCAATATAGTTTGAATATCTTTGATTCATTACTCAAAATGTCAAATTGTTCAGTTTTTTATTTTGACGCAATCAAATAATTTGATTGATGAAACATTCTTCTCAATTGCCATTTAGAATCTTTATAGTTTTTGCTTTAATGAAAAATGACAGAAAGCAGATTTATTCAAAATGTCACATTTATACCAATCTAGTTCTTTTTTAAAATAGGTATGTATATCTGAAATTCCAATCCATGTTTCTATGTCGGTATTTACTCTTTAGAAAAAAATAATTGAAATAAGCACCATTTTCCAAATGACATGACCTTAATAGGCAAGTTCAATCTATTTATATTTCACTTTTTCTGCTATCCTCTTTTTGCCTTTTCTTCTTGTTCTTATTCATTATTTGAGGGTTTAAGCAGTTCTTTCAGCAATCATCCTTTTAACTCATTAATTTTTTTAAACTGTCAAAATAATGTTTGATATTAGCAGCCAATATGCCTGCTCCCAACTGGTCAAGATTCAGTTGGTCTGTTGATTTGGTTGGTCTGTTTTGGTTTTTTTTATCTAAAAAGTTCAATAAATCTACAAAATCCCAATTGCCTTGCTACCATCCCACAGCTAATTAATTACTCATCTTCTAGAGTTGTCTCAGAGTTGTCTTTTGAATAGGAATGCTTTGGCTTTGCTTTTGATGGCATTATTCCTCATTTTGGTCTACCCACTATTTGTGGAGGCTCAAGCCCTTTGGTAGTGATGAAGACCCACGTTGTACCATCCAGGCGGTCACATTCAGACCTCCCTGCTTCCACCTGATGGTAAGAACTGCAGAGAATCTGATCTCCCAAGGACCCTGGACAAAGATAGTCAAAAGGATCCATTCATATAGTAAACCTTGTTTTCCATTAGCTGGATAAGCTATCACTTTCTAAAATTTTGCTACAGTGAGCATATTTCACCTTTGTAATAACTTTACTCTTGCAATCTAAGACTTTGGGAAGATTTTTTTTTTTTTTTTTTTTGAGACAGTCTGGCTCTGTTGCCCAGACTGGAATGAAGTAGTATGATCATAGCTCACTGCATCCTGAACTCCAGGGCTCAAGCGATTCTCCTGCCTCAGCCTCCTGAGTAACTGGGACTGCAGGTGCATACCACCATGCCTACCTTTTCTTTCTTCCTTCTTTCTTGCTTCCCTTCATCCTTCTTCCTTCCTCTCCACCCCCCACCCCCTCTTTCTTTCTTTCAAGACGGACTCTCATTGAGTTGCCCAGGATGGTCCTGAACTCCTAGCCTCAAGTGCCTCTCCTGTTTCAGCCATGAGTTACTGCACCTAGCCAGGAGGCTGTTTTGTAAAATCAGAGGAACTTCACCTGTATGGTCTTCCCTGGCACTATTGCAGTGTGTTGCTTGCTTCCTTCTCATGACTTTATCATCCTTTCAAGTAAAACATGAAAGAAAACCATGGTATGGCAGTCTGTCACTTTGGTGACCTGGGAAAACACATTTCCTTATGTCATGCCCTTGTGTATCTTAGTACTGGACCCTGGCCTTGGCCACGCATCTGGCTTTGGCCAATGGGACATTAGCAAGTGTGGTGCGGGCACAGGCCTAATAGGCCCTGGCATATGGGGGCTTGTCCTCTTGAAATGCCCCACTTGAAAGCCAAGCGGAGGGAGGCATGGAGGGTGAGGGCCATTTGGACATTCCAACTCCAGCCAAGCTGCCGGCTGAATGCAATTGCATGAGTGACCTCAGCCACCCAACACTGAGCAGAAGCTCCTCCCAGCGGAGCCCTGTCAACCCACAGAATCATGAGAAATAATAAATCACATAGCTTCTGTGCTTCAAGATGGCAGGACTTTCTTCATCACACAGGGTGCTTATCTCACGTTTTCTCTCGGGAAAGCATAACTGTGTATACACATATCATTTTGAAAGATTCAGCTCTAAATTTATATCCAACTGAAATGTCAGAAGGATGTCTGACACCTTGCAGTGTGCTTTGGCCTCTGAGCTATTTAAAAACCTGTGTCACCCCAGTGCAGCCCTGTCCTCAGTGACATGTCTACCAAGGAGCCTGGCTGGCGGGCGCTCCTGGCATTGTGAGTCATATTTCTGAAAATGCTGACAGGTCATTTCACAGAATATTGTCATAATATCATGTCTCTGGATCTTGAGTTACCTTCATGAGTGAATTTTTACAGGGATTGGTCTTAGCTTCTTAGATTCTATGACTCCATGGTTATGCTTAATTCCTGAAATTGGGACATCAACATTTCTGGATTATAATTAACATCCACAGATGTTGAAGTATTTTTAATAGCCTATTCAATAATCTTAACACTGCATTAAATGCATTATTGAAATGCAACATCTTTTTTATTAAAATGAAAGTTTATTAAAGGTAATTAATTATGAAACTTCAGAAAACTACAGAGAAAAAATTCACCTGTAGGAAAAGTATGAATATTAACAGTGAGCTGGTTAAATAAACTATAGTGTATCCACACAATGGAGCGCTATGTAACTATTAAAAAGTCAGCAAATTCTTTAAGTACTAATAGAGAGAGGACTCCTAGATATATGATTATATTTTTTAAAAGTTTCAAAACAGTGTGTATGGGCCGGGCTCAGTGGCTCAGCCTGTAATCCCAGCAATTTGGGAGGCTGAGGCGAATGAATTGCCTGAGTCCATGGGTTTGAGACCAGCCCGGATCATCTCTACAATAAATCAAACATTAGCCGGGTGAGGTAGCATGTGCCTGTAGTTATGGCTGCTTGGAAGGCTCTGTTGCCAAGGCTGAGGCGGAAGGATCGCCTGAGCTCAGCAGGTCGCCACGGGGGTGGCCATGAATGTGCCACTGCACTCCAGCCTTGGCGACGGAGTGAGACTCCAACTCAAAAACAAAACAAAATAATGTGTATGTACTCTGCCTTTCAGGCTAAAAAAAAGGAAAGCCCATATTTATATTGCATGTACACATAATAACTTAAACATCTAAGCACAGGGGTAGGAAGCTGGCATTTGAGGACAAACCACAAGAAGGAATCTTTCCACTACACACTTTGTATACTTTCTGGTTTTCAAACCACGTGAATATGCTACCATTCAAAATATAAAATTAGTTAAATATGGGAAGACATGAACTGAAATAGTTCTGTGAGTGTGTGTGTGTGTGTGTGTGTGTGTGTGTGTGTGAGTGTGTGTGTGTCTCAGGGTCTCACTCAGGCTAGAGTACAGTGGTGTGATCACAGTCCACAACCTTGACCTCCTGGGCTCAGGTAATTCTTCTGCCTCAGTCTCCCAAGTAGCTGGAACTACAGGTGCATGCCAGCACGCCTGGCTAATTTTTTTATTTTTTTGTAGAGACAGAGTCTTGCTATGTTGCCCAGGCTGGTCATGAACTCCTGGGCTCAAACAATTTTCCCCTCTCGACCTCCCAAAGTGCTGAGATTGCAGGCATGAGACACTGAGTCCCAGTTAGGAACTAAAATATTAATAGTAATTGCTTCTAGATATCAGATTTTACATAATTTTTTCTTTTTATTTAAAATTATTGAATCAAGGAAAAAATTCTTCCATTGAGAGTTCTACCATATAATTCAAATTATTATTATTATTATATTATTATTATTATTACTTTATGCAAAAGCTTTGTAATCACAAATATATACAATCTGGAATCCCTCAAGTGGATAAACCAGAGTTCACATAATCATTCCCCTACAACTGAACACTTTGATTTTTTTATTGTATCATTTTTTAAAATAATGATGCAATAAATTTGTTTGTACATAAGATTCTTCTTCTTTTTTTTCCATTGGTAGGCTAGACCTTCAACAGTAAAATTCTGTCAAAGGGTATAAACTTTTTCAGAAGCCTGATATGTATTGCCAAAATGTTTTCTAAAAGGCTTGTTGCCCATAGAAATTTCAAACTCCAGGTTCATTGAGCTACTACAAGCATTGATTAACATTTTTATAAAATCTTAGCTAATTTATTATGCGAAACTTAAATCTGCTTATACTTTGCCTTTATATTTCTTTTGCAACTAATGAAGATGAACAATTTTCCATTTGTGTGTTGGCCAGTTTAGTTCCTCCCAAGAATGTTTTTTTTGAGTCCTTTGCCCATAATGAGATCTCAGATATTTTGTTTTTATAAATATTTTTAAAAACACGACATCTAAGATCTCAATATATATAAATTTTATTTTTTTATGAGCAAGTGTTAGATATTGTCTGTCCTTTTCATTGGAAATAATTTTCTTCTATAATTTGCTTTACGTTATTTTATTGCATTCTAGAGTGTTAGGTTTTTATGCAGTCAAATCTATCTTGCATACTTTGACTTTGCTAAAGATTTCCTTCTATTTTCTTCTCGATTGATATGTTTTTATCTTATTGAAATTTTCGTCAATTCATTTAGAATTAGTTTCTGTGTGCAGTTAGAAGATTTGAATAGATACTTTTAAGGATACCCAAGTTCTTTAATAGCATTTATTGAATAATCGTTTCTTTTACTATTGATCAAGTGGCCTTCATTTTAATATTTTTGGCTCTTATACATAATAATGTCCATTTCTGTAATACTTTCTATGATCTATTCCACTGATTTGCATCAGCTCTTCTGACATGCACCAGTATTATAGTCTTTATTATGGCTTTTCTTTTTCCTTATTTTTTTTTTAGACAGTCTTACTCTGTCACCCTCACCCAAACTGGAGTGTAGTGGCTGATACCAAATCACCACAGCCTCAAACTCCTGTGTTCAAGCGATCCTTCCACCTCAGCCTCCCAAGCAGTGAAACTACAGGCGTATGCCCCCACACAGGCTAATTTTTGTATTTTTTGTAGAGACAAGGTCTTGCCATGTTGTCCAGGCTGGTCTTGAGCTTAAGTAATTCTTCCCCCTTGGCCTCCCAAAGTGCTGGGATTATAGGCATGAGCCACTGTGCTCAGTCTTTTATTTTCTATTCATTATAGCTTTCAACTATCTTTTCACAAATGGTGCTGGTACCCACCGTGACCATCATGATCATTTTCTTTGATGTCATCTCTTTCTTTGATGTCTATTCATTCATAACTTTATTCATTCATAACTTTATTTTTCAAAAATATTCCATTTCTTATTGGAAATTTGTCAAATCTAGAAATTAGTTTGAGTTAAAATTGTTTTTTTTTTTAAAGGAGCATTAGGTCAGGAGAGGTGGTTTACATCTATAATCCCAGCACTTTAGGATGCTGAGGTGAAAGGATTGCCTGAGCCCACGGGTTCGAGACAAGCCTGGACAACTTGGCGAGACCTCATCTCTACAATAAATCAAAAAATTAGTTGGACATGGTAGTGCATGCCTGTAGTTCCAGCTACTGGGAAGGCTGAGGCAGAAGGGTCACCTGAACCCAGCAGATCGAGGCTGCGGTGGCCATGAACATGTCATTGCACTTCAGCCTGTGTGACAGAGTGAGACTCCAACTCAAAAAAAAAAAAAGGAGCATTCTTCTTGTTTCCATTTAGTCAAGGCTTCTTGTATGTCACTGCCATCTTTATTTAGTTGGTTGGTTTTCTTTTCTCACATCATACATATTTCACACCAAAGGTATTCCTTGGTACCTTATGGATTTTGTTTCTACTGTGAATGGGGTCTTTTATTATATTTTTCTGATTATTCCTTACATAGAGGAATGCTATTATTGTACATTTATCTCAAATAATCCTTTGAATAGAGTCCTTTTAATGGCTCTATCATGATGGAAAATGATTTCCTCTTTAGGTTTTTCTGGGAACACAAGTTGTCTTGAAACTTCAATTGGCCTGAAACTCTGTTAATTCAGGGAGGAAAAAAACCATTAATGGTATCACAGTGGGAAATCAACTGGTTGGTTTAAAGGTTTTCTTTCCATCAATTTTAAGGTTTTGTGGACATAGCCTGTGTTTAAGGGATGTTACCATGGAAGCTTGCAAAAATAGAAATGAAAACCTATGCTGATAAATTGCAAGTGCAATAACAATTTTTGATGTTGATATGAACGGTGTACCCAGTTAATTCTCTGTTTTGACAATTACAGGTCAGGAAAAGTGAGAATCCTAAAATGGAAAGGAAATTGAGAAAGTCAGCAGAATGATTGGATTAGAGGCTGGCTGTAGTTACCTGCCCAGATGTCTGAGTTCAAGCTATATGAGGGGGGATCCCCCCCAAAAAAGTCCAGGAATTTATTTAATTTTAACTTAATTTAATTTTTGAGGCGAAGTCTCACTCTGTTGTCCAGGCTGGAGTGCAGTGGCACAATCACGATGATCATGGCCACTGCAGCTTCAACATGCTGGGCTCAGAAGATCTTCCAAGTAACTGGAACTACAGGCACACGTCACCACATGCAGCTTATTTTTTGATTTATTGTAAAGACAAAGTCTAGCCAAGTTGCTCATGCTGAACCAGAACCCCTAGGCACAGGCAATCCTCCAGTCTCTGCCTCCCAAAGTGCTGGGATTACAGGCATGAGCCACCATACCCAGCTGGAATTTATTTATTTAAAAATAATGTATTTATTCTTACATGTTTAAACTTTAGTCATCTTCAGAGTACTCTTCATTGGATGCAATTCACATATCAAGATTTTTTTTTACTGCTCAAAACCATTTTTGAACTCATCGGGGTTTTTTTTGTTTTTTTTTTGAGTTGGAGTCTCACTCTGTCACCCAGACTGGAGTGCAGTGGCCGCTCCCGGCCACCGCAGCCTCGACCTGCTGGGCTCTGGTGATCCTTCTGCCTCAGCCTTCCAAGTAGCTGGAACTACAGGCGTGCGCTACCACGCCCCACTCATTTTGATTTATTGTAGAGATGAGGTCTCGCCAAATTGCCCAGGCGGGTCTCAAACCCCCGGGCTCAGGCAATCCACTCACCTCAGCCTCCCAAAGACGCGGGATTACAGGCTGAGCCACTGAGCCCAGCTCGATTTTGATACCTTTTAGTGCTCCTGTGTTTTTTGTTTCACCTGTTCCACATCAGCAAAACGTTTCCCTTTGAGGACTATTTTTCATCCAAGGAAACAAAAAAAAATGTCACTCGAGGCAAGATCCAGTGAATAAAGAGGCTGGGGCACTGGGGTCATGCCGTTTTGGTCAAAAACTGCTTAACTCTCAGTGCGGTGTGGGCAGGTGTGCTTGTAAATCACTCATCGTGAAATGGACAAACTCACTGGAAAAATCTCAAAAAAAAATTCACTGATGCTGAACACAGCCTGTCACAACAAAGCTAGCTGCTTAAGTGATGCCAATGGGTTCCTAGAACACTTACCTAGCGGGAGAAGCCTGTTCTCCAAGGGGTCTGCCCCCCCCCAAATATAATTCCAGGGTTCTGGGGAGTCCCCCTCGGATTGAATTGGTTCTACCTTATCACCTTTGTACAGATAAAGTTTCCTTAGAGAATTGGAAAGACACTGGCTTCATGGAGACCTGTCTCCCAGTGCTGCTACAGATCCATATTCCTGTCTTTTCATCTCAGCCAAGAAATGAAAGAGGAGACTCTCAGAAGTGGGGAGAAAATGTAGGAAAACAGAAAACCTTGGATTGATGCATGTCTTAACGGTAAAAGAAAGGACGGTTATAATCTATCCCCTGCACTCTGTGTATGTCCAGCATCTAAAAGTCAGATGTTCCTTCTGCGAATGGCTGCAACTTTCTGCCTTCTATCTCTTAAAGGCCAGGCTGAGGAATAACCTGACTCACATGAATCTCCATCCTCCTGGTGAAGGTGAAGAGGAAGGACCACAGCTCGAGGACTACCGTATTTGTTTGAAACTTCTGTTTCAGTCAAGGCAGACAAGTGAGCAGTGAAGACGGAGTGGCAACTTAGCAGAGAGTGAATGTTCAAGCAGCACACGTGCATTCATAGGCACTGAGCAAGGACAGTTAAATGCTAGGAGTTTCAAAGCAGTACAACTAGTTAGGAGTTGAAAGATGTGACTTTTGCCCTGAGAAGCCGTGGGAGCATGATAGAAGAAAGTCATCTTTTTGAGCAAAAGAAGGCAGACACAAAGTGCCAGCACAGACACCAGGAGTTCTGGGGTGCTGGTAATGTTCCGTTTCTTGATCCAAGAGCTGGTTATATAGGTCTGTTTGGTGAAACTTTCTCAAATGTAACATTTTATGACTTATGAATAAACGAAATTTACATGTGTCAGCATGGAAAAAAAGAAAAGAGAAAAGTCCTTTTTAAATAATCGTGGCTGGGCACAGTGGCTCATGCCTATAATTCCAGCACTTTGGGAGACTGAGATGAGAGCTCACGGGTTCCAGACCAGCCTGGGCAACTTGGTGAGACATCATCTCTATAATAATAATAATAATAATAATAATTAATAATTAGCCAGGCGTGATGGCACATGCCTGTAGTTCCAGCTACTTTGAAGGCTGAAACTGAAGGATCACCTGAGCCCAGCAGGTCGAGGCTGCGGTGGCCATGAGCGTGCACTGTACTCCAGCCTGGGCAATGAAGTGAGACTCCAACTCAAAAATAGTAATAATAATTGTAAAGTAAAAGTAAAGTGGGCAATCTCTCTGTTTGAAAATTGGTGTCAGGATGCGCAGTGGCACACCTCTCCAAGGAGAATCCCACTCACACCATCACAGTTGGGTGTCTGCAAAACCAGAGGAGACAGGTGTTCAATCACTTTTCTTCTTTTCTCTTTGCTAACCCAGTGGCTCCTTTCCTTCTCCCAGATGCCTGTTTTCTCTGTGGCTTATTCTGATATAAAATCAGGATACACCATCCTTCCCTGCTACCTTAGAAAAAATAAAGAGCTCAAGCCAACAGCCTTTCTTGATAAATCTGTTGTTTCCCCAAGCTAGCAGCTACCCCGCATCTGGGGATCCATGGACCCAATCACAACCAGGGCAATGCCTCATTGCCTAGTCACCACTGTGTCCCCAGAGGATGGCATAGTGCATGGCATCATTGGACACAGTTGATGCACCCCACATTGCTTTAGATCTTGTAATCTGCTTATTTCTGCTTTTCCACAAGACCTGATGTCCAGAACATTGGCTTAGGTCTGGAGTCTGCTCCACAGGAAGAAGGAATTCTTTTTCTTCCATGTGTCTTCCTTTAGATACCATTGAGTCTTTGCTGTAATGTTTGGCAACACTAAAAATGTATTTTTTTTTTTTTTTTG
>NW_007063868.1:607301-639742 GCF_000164805.1 Carlito syrichta | reverse complement strand
CTCAGGCAATCCACTCACCTCAGCCTCCCAAAGGTGCGGGATTGCAGGCTGAGCCACTGAGCCCGGCTAATTTATTTTTTAATGTATGGTAGAGATGAGGTCTTGCCAAGTTGCCCAGGCTGTTCTCGAATCTGCGGGCTCAGGCAATCCACTCACCATGGCCTCCCAAAACGCTAGAATTACAGGCTGAGCCACCGAGCCTGGCCTGTATTTTTTTTTTCTAAGAACATTGAATCAGGGCTGGAGATTCACTTATTTTCTAAATTTAGTGGAAACCAAGGCTATGCCTTCAGGAATTATCTCCATTCTTGGAAGAAATGGCCTCAGCTATAGCCGTGAAGAGGTCTCAACGCTACCCAGGTTTTCAGAATAACTCCACCACCACCACCACCACCACCCAGCCACTAGAAATTGGGGGGTAGGAGTGAGAAGATGAATTTTTATCAATCTTAAACTTTCACTTATTTATTTGGGCTTTATCTCACAAGGGAAAGATAATTTGATTTCAATTTTTAATTCCTTTGGACTTTGCCTTGGACTTTAATATGCTTTGTCTTTGAACTTTAACATGCAAGTAGGTCTCTTTAAACTTTCATTTCTCCCAGAGATTTGCAACAGAAGAAGGGTTTATATTCACATCTGTTACCTCTTTAAAATGTTTGCATCTTATTTGGGGAGCATTTTAATATTATTATTACTCTTATAGCAAAGAGCAGTCTGGTGATCTGCCTGTCATGTGATAGACGATATGACTGGACCTAAATGGAGACGAAAAACAAGAGGGAATGAATTTTCAGCTTTGTGTAATAGTGACTTGGAATTCAGTGTGTGTTCTGACCCATATCAAAGTCTTCTGGACAAAACTTAAACTACCCAGAAGATTTTGTGGGACCTGAAGCTTACATAATTTTGAGAGAAGGAAGCAGATTAATTAAAAAAAAACATAAAATGATGAATACACAATAAGGTATGGGGTGTTGGAAGGAGTCTGAGAAGGGAGACATCATAAAGCTTCAGTTCTGGGATAAATCTCTCTGTGCTGGTGAGCAGCAGTCTGGAGGATACGCAAAGAGACATGGCTAGTCCACAGGGATGGAGCAGGACCCTCCTGAGGGCTGCAGATCTGGTCACTCAGGATAGCTACACCCCTGGTTGACTAGGGGCTTAATGGTTGTTGGAAACTCACTTAAGACGATTTGGTTATCTACAACAGACTTCTTTCATGATGGCTTCCATTATAACCTTTGCCAGGGTACAATCAGTATAATCACTTCCGGGTTGTGATGAAAGTAAGTACTAGATTGAATTCTGCCACACATAGAAACATTTATTAGCAAGCGAGCACAAGAGAGTTCTATAACTCATTCTGGGAACTCGGTGAAATCCCAGCCCCGTTCTGTGCATGGAAGAATGGTTAACTAGCTGGAAAGTAACAGTGTTCTGGTGGCAGGATAGAGTCAGTTTCAGGCACACAAGAATCCCACAAGCCAATGCTGAACATAGGGCTGTTTAGAAATTGATCAAGCCTTGAGAGCTATTGCAAAGGGAGCAGATTACTGAGTGGCTTATTAAAATTGTTAATATTAACCTTTTTTTTTTTTTTTTTGGAGTTGGAGTCTCACTCCGTCACCCAGGCTGGAGTGCAGTGGCACGCTCACAGCCATCCCAGTGTCTACTGGGCTCAGGCAATCCTTCTGCCTCAGCCTTCCAAGTAGCCAGAACTACATGCTACCACACCTGACTAATTTTTTATTTATTCTAGAGATGAAGTCTCGCCAAGTTACCCAGGCTGGTCTCGAACGCATGGGCTCAGGCAATCCTCCCATCTTGGCCTCCCAAAGTGCTGGGATTACAGGCTTGAACCACCGCACCCGGCCGACAACTTTTTATTTAATGTAATTTTAAACTTTAGAATAGAACGAGGAACTCCTGCATATCCTTCATCCAGATTTAACAATTATTTATATTTTGTTCTATTTGCTTTATCATTCTCTATGCATATTTTTTCCTGACCATTTGAGAATTCATTCGAGATATCACAGCCCTTTTGTTGCTAAATAGTTCAGAGTGTCTTTTTCTAAGAACAAGGGCATTCTCCTGCATAAGAACAGTGTTAATATGAAAATCAGAAAATTTAACATGGATACAAACCTATTATCTAATCTGCAGTCTATATTCAAATATTGTCATGGTCTTAGTAATGTCCTTTATGGCTATTTCTTTTTCTTCAATCAGGTTCCATTTCAAGTCTCTTTTGCCTCTTTTAATCTAGAATTGTTCCTCCATCTTTCCCCCCCCTTTTGTGACCTTGATATTTTTTGAAGAATAAAGACTAGTTTGTTTGATGGACCTCATTTGGCTTTATCTGATATTTCCTCATAATTAGATTAAGGCCATGCATGTTGGTAAAAATATCACAAACTAATAATGTGTTCTTCTCAGTGCATCACATCAAGAGGCATATAAAATCGGTTTGCCCCTGCATTGGTGATGCTAAGTTTGATGGTTTTGTTAAGGTGAGGGCATGCTAATATGCTTCAGTATAAAGTTACTATTTCCCCCTCTGTAATTATTAATCAATATCCAGGAAGACGCTTTGAGAATATGTAAATATACTGTGTGTCATGAAACTCTCCCCCACTATTTTGGGCAACATTGATGGTTTTCTAATTTCATCATTTCTTTTATGTTTATCATTGAAAATTTATTATGGCATAAAGAAAGAGCTTTCAGGTCAGGCACAGTGACTCAAGCCTGTAATCCAAGCCTATAATACAAGGCCAAGGTGAGAGGATTGCCTGAACCCACAAGTTCGAGAACAGCCTGGGCAACTTGGCAAGACCTCATCTCTACAATAAATCAAAAAATAAGTCGGGCATGGTAGGGCACACCTGTAGTTCTGGCTACTTGGAAGACCAAGGCAAAAGGATGGCCTAAGCCCAGCAGGTCCATGCTGAGGTGGCCATGAGTGTGCCACTACACTCCAGCCTGGGCGATGGAGTGAGACTCCAACTCCAAAAAAGAAAGAAAGAAAGAACTTTCCTTCTCCATTTATTTACTCATTTATTTGTATCAGTATGAACTCATGGGATTTTATTTTATTCCGTGGTTATAATCCACTAACATTGTAAACTCTGTTTTGGTAAGAGTGGGATTATCTGTCATTTCCACCCGACATGCTTCATACCACTTACTTGGACTGATGCCTTCCCTGGGCTCAACAGAGCTCTCTCGTTAATTAGAGATAGAGATCAAGTATATTCAGTCACCTAATGAACCTGGAGTGTATACTTCTAAATTAGGGAAACTGAACACTTACAGAGTGCAACCTAAACACCCATAGGTGTTTACATCACAGTACCTAGGCTGAAGTAACATAGGTGTTTACATCACAATACCTAGGCTGAAGAATTTAAAGTGCATGTAAATTATAAAACACATAAAGTGGTTAAGCCCAATAGGTCAACAGAACAGAAAGTTGGGTAGTGTTAAGAGGAAATCTACCCACCCCCTCCTGGAGCTAAATTATGGTTTCTGCTCTCTGTCTCCATGTATTCAACCCACCCTAAGGAAGCAGCGTGGCTTACCTGCTTGGAAAAGGCAAGCTCAGCTCAACCCCTTCCCTTCGTGCTCTTGGAAACCCAGCTCGTCTGCATGGGGCTCATGCTCTGCTCTCTTGGCCAAGCTGTTGGCTTAGTAACAAATGTCCTGCTCTCATCAGAGGAGGCCCGAGATGGCCTAGCACATTCTGTACTTGGGCAGGTGTGTCTATCGTGTGCTTAGTATCAGTTACAGACTGAGACAGCTACCTCCTCTAACTTTGACCAGTAATAAAGTGAATATCTGGGCCTTCACCCACATCCTCTTGCCTTATTTCTCAGTTGGTTCAGAACATGAGAGCAAATGATAAAAATAAAATACACCAGGCCAGATGCAGTGGCTCATGCACATAATCCCAGAACTTTGAGAGGCGGAGACAAGAGGATTGCCGTAGTCCAAGAGTTTGAGACCAGCCTGGACAACATGACAAGACCTAGTGTCTATAATAAATCAAAAAATTAGTCAGGCATGGTGGTGTACACCTGTGGTTCCAGCTACTTGGAAGATTGAAGTGGAAGGATCGCCTGAACCCAGCAGGTTGACGTTGGGATGGCTGTGAGCATGCCACTGCACTCCAGCCTGTGCGACAGAGTGAGACTCCAACTCAAAAAAAAAAAAAAATATTATTAACTACTTATTCACTCAACAAATGCTCACTGAGTGCCTGGTATGTATTAGGCTTAGATACTGTATGTACTAGGTACAAGAGAACAAACCAAACATGGACCTGGCTCACCTTGTGCTTTTGTTAAGAGGCAAAAATGAAATAATGTTAACAGTACCAATTCTGGTGTTTAATAAATATTAGATACTCGATGAAAATTAGTTATTAATATTTTAATGTAGGAAAGAGGAGAGATGAGGATTGTTTACTAAGTAGTATTGAAATAACTAGCAAGAGATCGGGGAAAACAATCGTTAGAGGTGTCCTTTTGAAGAATTTACTTAAAAGTAAACATCAGCCGGGCTTGGTGGCTCAGCCCGTAATCCCGCGCCTTTGGGAGGCTGAGGTGAGTGGATTGCCTGAGCCCGCAGGTTCGAGACCCGCCTGGGCAGGCGAGACCTCATCTCTACAATAAATCAAAAAATTAGCCGGGCGTGGTGGCGCGCACCTGTAATTCCGGCTACTCGGAAGGCTGAGGTGGAAGAATCGCCAGAGCCCAGCAGGTCGAGGCTGCGGTGGCCGGGAGAGGTCACTGCACTCCAGTATGGGCAACAGAGTGAGACTCCAACTCAAAAAAAAAAAAAAAAAAAAGTAAACATCATAGGCCAGGCACAGTTGCTCATGCCTGTAATCCCAGCACTTTGGGAGGCAGAAACAAGAAAATTGCCTGGCCCAGGGGTTCAAGACCAACCTGGGCAACTTGGTGAGACCTCATCTTTACAATAAATAGAAAAATTAGCTGGGTGTGGTGATGCTTTCCTATAGTTCCAGCTACTCAGGAGGCTGAAGCAGAAGGATCACCTGAGCTCAAGAGGTCGAGGCAGCGGTGGCTCTGAGTGTGCCACTGCACTTCAACCTGGGTGACAGAGTGAGACTCCAACTCAGAAAAAAAAAAAAGATATTAAGAAAGGAAGGAGTTCCGGCGAGGAGGCCACGCCAGTGACAGCGATGGCGGCGGAGTCGGCGCTCCAAGTTGTGGAGAAGCTGCAGGGGCGCCTGGCCGCGAACCCGGACCCCAAGAAGCTATTGAAATATTTGAAGAAACTCTCCATCTTGCCTGTTACAGTAGACATTCTTGCCGAGACTGGGGTTGGGAAAACCGTAAATAGCTTGCGAAAACACAAGCATGTCAGAAGCTTTGCCAGGGACCTAGTGGCTCAGTGGAAAAAGCTGGTTCCTGGGGAACAAAGCACTGAGCCTGATGAACAGGACTTTGAGAAGAGCAGTTCCCGAAAGCGCTCTCGGGATGCTCTTCCGAGGGAGGAGGAGATAGAAGGGGACTAGCAGGAAACCTGGAAAGCCTCTGGGAGCCAATCCTATAGCCCAGACCACAGGCAGAAGAAACACAGAAAACTCTCAGAGGTCGAGAGACCTCACCAAGTGTCTCACAGTCATGAGAGGAGAGACGAGAGAAAGAGGTGTCACCGAGTGTCACCAGTTTCCTCTTCAGACCGTGAGTCTTCTGATTACGGCCATGTTCAGTCCCCGCTGTCATCTGCCAGTGCTCATCAGAGGTACGGGGACCACTACAGATCCCTGGAGGAGGACCACGAGCCTGTCATTTCTCACTAGAAGCCTGGGAAAGGCCACAGCAATGCCTTTCAGGACAGACTGGGGGTCAGTCAGGAACCACACATGGGGGAACCCCAGGGGAAAGGAACTGTGAATCCAAACAAGGAGCACAAGTCCTCCCACAAGGAAAAACGCTCTGGGGGCTCCAAGGTGGAGGAAAAGGCTTCTGCTATGAGCCGAGAAGTCACACAAGGCCCTCTCCAAAGAGGAGACCCGAAGGCCGCCCCAGGGGGCTAGCATGAAGGAGAAGCTGCCCTCTAGTGGTGGCAAGAAAGAGAAGGAAAGAGAGGGCAGCAGCCTCAAGAGGAAGTGTTTGCCCTCGCTGGAGACTGCGTCAGACAACCACCTTGAAAAAGCCAAAGCACAAAGACTCGGACAAAAGGTCAGACAAAAACAAGCAAAGTCTGGACAGCCTGGACACAGGAAAGGGGGCAGGAGACCTGCTGCCCAAGGTAAAAGAGAAAGTTCCTAACGGCCTAAAGACTCCAGAAGGGAAAGTAAAAACTTC
The DNA here is from genome assembly GCF_000164805.1 of Carlito syrichta. Lineage (NCBI taxonomy): Eukaryota > Metazoa > Chordata > Mammalia > Primates > Tarsiidae > Carlito > Carlito syrichta. The sequence continues at coordinate 633,398 of NW_007063868.1, read as the reverse complement.
TCATTTGGACAGAAAGTCTCTGGGCTCCCTCCCTAAAGTTGAGGAGGCAGATATGGAGGATGAGTTTGAGCAGCCCACGATGTCTTTTGAATCCTACCTCAGCTATGATCAGCCCCGGAAGAAAAAGAAAAAGGTTGTGAAAGCTTCAACCACAGCACTTGGAGAAAAAGGACTTTAAAAAAAGGATTCTAAAAGCACTAGTAAGAACTTGGACTCTGTTCATAAATTACCTAAAGTGAATGAAAGCAAGCCAGAGAAGCTGCAGCCGGCTGGAACCGAGTCAGCCAAGCCGAGAAAGGTCCCCGATGCCTTGCCAGTGTTGCCAGACCTTCCATTACCCATGATACAGGCCAGTTACCGTCCACTGCCTTCCCTTGAGCTGATGTCCTTCCAACCAAAACAAAAAGCATTCTCTTCACCCCAGGAAGAAGAAGAAACTGGATTCACTGGACACAGGATGAATTCCAAGATGCAGGTGTATTCTGGTTCCAAGTGTGCCTATCTTCCCAAGATGATGACCTTGCACCGGCAGTGTATTCGAGTACTTAAGAACAACATCGATTCAATCTTTGAAGTGGGAGGAGTCCCGTATTCTGTCCTGGAACCCGTTCTGGAGAGGTGCACACCTGATCGGTTGTATCGCAGAGAAGACTACAATCATGTATTAATTGAAGACACAGATCAATTATGGAAGGTTCACTGTCACCGAAACTTTAAGGAGGAAAGACCGGAAGAGTATGAGTCGTGGCGGGACATGTACCTGCGGCTACAGGATGCCCGAGAGCAGCGGCTGCGAGTCCTGACAAAGAATATCCAATCCGCACATGCCAATAAGCCCAAAGGCCGACAAGCAAAGATGGCCTTTGTCAACTCTGTGGCCAAGCCACCTCGTGATGTCCGGCGGAGGCAGGAGAAGTTGGGAACGGGAGGAGCAGCTGTCCCTGAGAAAGTCAAGATTAAACCAGTTCCATACCCCATGGGAAGTAGTCATGTCCCCGCCAGCAGCAGCAGCCACAGCTTTAACCCCAGCCCTGACCAGCCGGCCGATGACGGCCCCAGCACCAGCAGTGCCCACTTGGTGCCGGTGGTCTGCAGCACTGTTTCCTATGACCCTAGGAAACCCACTGTGAAGAAAATTGCCCCAATGATGGCCAAGACAGTTAAAGCTTTCAAGAACAGATTCTCCCGTCGATAAAAACCGAGGACTTGCCTTGGAGATGGAATTGGGGGCGGGGCAGGAATGCAAGGACACTGGGGGTTGGGGAATGGAGCTTCCACAGGAGACCGGAGTCTTTTGCTCTGTGGGACCTCTTGGTCTCTGAGTCCTGCGGTCTGCAGGGGCTGCCCCTGGATCCTCGTGCCACAGCCCCGCCTCCCTGCCTGGAGCACACTTCAGAGTTCTGAAGAAGATGTGAAGCCTTGGTCTCACTAAGGATTTTAAGATCAATTAGACTTTTGTTGTTCATTAGTATCTTTGCAAACTATAAGACATGAGTTTTAATTAATAAATATTGCCCCTAGATTGTATTTATATTAAAAAAAAGAAAGAAAGGAAGGAAGAAAGAAAACATTGTATACAAAAGCACAAAAGAAACAGGTGATCAGATCTATGAAGGAAGACTTATGTACTGAGCTTTGAAGTAATGAAACCACAAGGAAATAAATGGATGTTAATATTGAAACATTTTAAAATTCCATACAAAATGAAACAGCAGATTGGGGAAAATATCTTCATTCTGTGTAAATGATAAAGGGTAAAAATCTAGAGAAGGCACTTCGATTTATAACCAATCATAATGACATCGATAGATAAGTAGACCAAGGATATTGCAATGGATAGTTTTATTTGCAACTGTGGTAAGCAGAATAACGGTCCCCCAAAGATGTCCACATCCTAATCCCCAGAAACTACAAATCTGTTACCTTACATGGCAAATGGGAATTAAGGTTGTAGATGGAATTAAGGTAGCTAATCAGCTGACCTTAAAATAGTGGTATGATCCTGGATTATGCAGTGGATCCAATAGAATCACAGGCGGTCTTACAAGTGGAAGATGCAGGAGTTCAGTGTGCCATGACGTGAGAAAGACTCCATCACTGTTGCTGGCTTTGAAGACGGAGGAACAGGGCCACAAGCCAAGGAATGTGGGCAGTCTCTAGGTACTGGAAACAGCACGGAAGTGAAATTTCCCCTTGAGCATCCCAAAAGTACCAGAGCCTTGTGGACAGCCTGATTTTATTTTATTTTTTTGAATTGGAGTCTCACTCCATCACCCAGGCTGGAGTGTAGTGGCATGTTCACGGCCACCCCAGCGTCAACCTGCTGGGCTCAGGCGATCCTTCCGCCTCAACCTTCCAAGTAGCTGGAACTATAGGCACGCGCTACCAACACCAGCTAATTTTTTATTTATTGTAGAGACAAGGTCTCGCCAAGTTGCCCGGGTAGGTCTTGAACCCGCAGGTTCAGGCAATCCACTTGCCTCGGGCTTCCAAAGTGCTGGAATTATAGGACATCCTGATTTTAACTGAGTGAGATTTGTGTCAGACTTCTGACTTACAAGAAGGACTGTAAGATAATAAATCTGTGTTGTTTTAAGCCACTAAATTTGTGGTAACTTATTACAATGGCAAAGGGAAACTCACACAGCCATCTACCTTTTTAACCCCGTTCCTATGTTTGCAGAATCCATCACCTCATGGGGCAGAACCTTCCTTCCACAGAAGATGAGGATGTCTTTTCCCAGCCTCCTTTGCAGCCAGGCCCATGGTCTGTATCTGCCAATTGCACATACCTGCTTGACTTTGAATTAGAGGCCAGTGCTTGTGCAGAATCTGTTCTGTAGTGGCAGTGGTGGTGACAGCTGCCGCGGCAGCAGCATGTTGATGTCAAAGGCAGAAGTTCTCATAGCAGGGTCTGTACACGGCCTGGGGACATGGTGAGCACTGGGCAGTATCTGAGACCAGTGGCAAGTTCAAGGAGCTCGTGCTATTACAGGACTTTGGACATTTTCCTGGCTGTGTAAGTCCTAAGCCTGGTGCTCTGTCCTGGTGATTCTGGGAACCTTAGTAAATTCCTTCTCTGCTAAATTAGCCAGGAGTTGTTTATTGTGGCTTGTGACTCAGAACCCTCAGTGAATCAGATATGAATGGACAAGTACACTCAAGTGGAAAAAGAAATGTCAAACACAGGAGAAAAATTTACCCTAGCTAGTAATCAAAGAAACTCAAAGTTTGGGATGCCATCTTACAAAACTAAAACAAAAGCACTTGTTTCTATGGCAAGATAATGACAGCATGTTCTCAAATTCATTCATGTCATTCAGCGTTGTTTTGTTCTAATGTTAGTGAGAAAAAAATTGATTCCTGGTCAGGGCCACTGTCTGTGTGGAGTCTGCACAGTCGCTCCATGTCTTCTGAGGTTTCCTCCCACATCCCAAAGATGTGCACATTTGGTTCACTGGGGTGTGTACAAGGTCCCCATCTGGGTGAGTGAGTGTTATGGGAGTGTGAGGTGTGAGTAGCCCAGTCATGGGACTGGTTCCCCCACTTGGCACCCTGAGAGGCCATCATTATCTTACTTGTTTGTATTCATCTTTCTGAAATATATGTAGAGCTCACATTTATTTCAGTGTCTAACATTGGAAGTATTTCGACCGTTATTTAGAAGTTTGGTGATGTTTTGTGACCAGAAATATGCCACAGGAATTTAACTCTTGTTTATATCAATTCACTTATGGTAAAATTGGTTTCCTTATGTGTCTTTTCACTTACAATTGCAGTTTCCAAAGACCTACCAAAGATGTTAAGTGAAGATTTACTGTGCCCTTGTTTATAGCTAGTAACTAAATGGGAACACAGTTTGGAAAGCAGTAACAGAAATATGCAGCAAAAATCTGTATACATGTTCTTAACTTCTGACCTAGCAATTCCCAAGATGATTGGGAGAGTGTCTGGTAAGACAGAACTCAATTATTTGTGTGTTTGAGAGAAATTATTGGTGTGGAGTTACAATGTGTTGGGCTGGGAGTGATCACGTTTGCATTAGGACCCAGAAGCCTTAGGGAGCGAAGAGATTAGGACCCAGTCTCAGTTTCCTGAAATGTACAGTTCCTGAAGCTACAGAGAGGATAAGACCAAGTCCCTGAGGCCAGGCAGTACACTGAATCCCTGGAAGAACATTTCCACAAGGAAAAGTGCTTAAGAGGTATGTACCCTGTACCCAGGCAGGTGATTAAAGGGGGCTACGTTCTGTGAAGCAGCCCCAGCAGGGGCTGTTTATGCCCCTAGACAACTGTCCTTGGAAATAACCATATCAGAGCTGTAATTTTAGGAACACAAGCCTATTTAGTGGGGATTGATTTTGCTAAATACCCAGCATTTGGGGGAGCATTTTAATACATTTTAATAACTGATGCTGTATCGACCCAATGGAAAACAACCTACAGCCCTTGAAATGAGAATTGCAAAGTCTTTGTAGCAACGGCAAAATGTTTATGACAAATTAAGGCAAAAATACTATGCATATTAGGGACTTAGGATGTTTAAAAAGTCGATGCATGTAGGCCTGTGGAATTATTAGAGAGTTTTAAAAATTAAGAAAGCTCTTATTATACTCTCTCCTATTAAAACTGTTGCTTCCTGACCAGGCACAGTGGCTCACATTTGTAATCCCAGCACTTTGGGAGGCCAAGGCAGAAGGATTGCTTGAGTCCAGGGGTTTGAGACCAGCCTGGGCAACATAGTGAGACCTCATCTCTACAGAAAATCAAAAACTTAGCTGAGTGTGGTGATGTGCATCTGTAGTCCCAGTTACCCAGGAGGCTGAGGTGGAAGGATCACCTGAGCCCAGAGGTTGAGGCTGTCATGAGCCGTGATCGTACCACTGCACTCCAGCCTGGGTGACAGAGTGACACCCTGATTCAAAAAAAAAAGGAGTTGCATTGCTTACCAACATGTTTCACCAAAAAAGTTATGAGTTAATCAAATGCCTGACTAAGGAACTCAACTTTTATTTGTTAAAATAAAGTTCTCCAAAAGATGCTACTTGTCTGTCTTTAAGGAGTAACGAGTGCTTAACTTAATGGTTAGAACATCATTTGGCTGGGAAGCGATCCTCGTGGGTACACACCCTGTGGCAGGGAACAGCTTCCTCAGCATGCTATTTCTTTCTTTTTTTGAGTTGGAGTCTCACTCTGTAACCCAGACTGGAGTGCAGTGGCACGCTCAGGGCCACCGCAGCCTCGACCTGCTGGGCTCCGGCGACCCTTCCGCCTCAGCCTTCCAAGTAGCTGGAACTACAGGTGCGTGCTACCACGCCTGGCTAATTTTTTTGATTTATTGTAGAGATGAGGTCTTGCCAAGTTGCCCAGGCAGGTCTCGAACCCACGGGCTCAGGCAATCCACTCACCTCGGCCTCCCAAAGCACAGGATTATAGGCTGAGCCACTGAGCCCGGCCAGCATGCTATTTCTTAGTCTCTATATCTGACAAGAGGTTTTGAAATGCAAGGATTCTTAATCCATTCACTCCTTTGACAAATAGAAAAATGAGCCCTTTTGTGTGTTCACCCTCCCCCATTGTCCCTTTCTGGAAAGTGGAGGCTTAACAGCCAGCAGGGGAAAGAGCCTTGTGTTTAACTGTCCTCTCCCTGTCATTGGCTGGAAGACAGAGCTATTGTGCCCTGGTTTCTCTTATGACACCTTGACTTGTAAAATGGAACCAAAGGAGGGAATGGTCACCAGGCACCTGGAACTCAGCCTCAAGTCCCAGGAAAAAGGTCTTCTTATGCTCTGCTCTAGATGTTTTATGTATGCTGAGAGAGATCAGGAAAGCTGTTGTTAATGCCCTGCAGGAAGAGCCAGCTAGGCATCATCCAACCATCATGGCTGGGCCTCAGAAGATGCTTGTGCAGTTCAGAGCTCGAAGGAGATGGGGACCCAGGAGCTGAGGGGACAGCATGGAGTCAGTTGCGTGGACAGGAATCAGAGGAAAGAGGCATGATGGAAGTCAGAGGACAAAGGGGCCCTGTGGCCAATTCAGGGAGCTAGACAATCTGACCCATCTCAGCTGGAGTCCATGGGTTTGAATAGTTTGTCTCTACAACCTTTGGCTGCAAAGGGAGTGAGAGGAAGCCTATCCACATAGACCATGGGCAGGACCTCTCCTCCCCACTTTTAAACATGAAACATGATTTCTTCTGCTACCATTTGAGGCTACAGAGTACCCAGTTAGCTGGAGGATCCTTCCACCTTACCTTGCCTCTTTTCTCTCTTCTTTCCTTCTGTCTTTTCTTTTTAAAAAATATGTATCAAGGCCAGGCGTGGTGGCTCAGTCTGTAATGCCAGCACTTTGGGAGGCTGAGGCGAATGGATTGCCTGAGCCCATGGGTTCGAGACCATCCCGGGCAACTTGGTGAGAACTCATCGCTACAATAACAAAATAAAAAAAATTAGCTGGGCATGGTAGCACGTGCCTGTAGTTCTGGCTACTTGGAAGGCTGAGGCGGAAGGATCACCTGAGCCCAGTAGGTCGAGGCTGCGGTGGCCGTGAGTGTGCCCCTGTACTCCAGCCTGGGAAACAGAGTGACACTCCAACTAAAAAAAAAAAAAAAAAGTATCATGTCCCCACCATGCACTCTTTATCTGAACTCAAGCTTGATCCCAAAAGGACTTTAGCACATACTGACAATTCAAATCAGGGCAGCAACAGACTTGTACAGCCAGTGAATTAGGCACCAACCATTCTCCAGTTACACTGCACATCTCTGGGAGCAAAACGTGACTTGCCTGTCTAGACCCTGGGGTCATATGGATGCTTGAGAAGTTGACAAGCTGTGACTGTAAGAATCCTTAGGTTGACACACACTCAGTGACACCATGAGTACACCCTGAATATGGCCACAAGCGGGGTTTGGAGCCTGGGGAAGGGTCCTGGGCGTGACCAACCCAAGATGTCCCCATTTCCTCAGACTCTGGCCTGAACATGCAGGTCATGCTGAGGCCATGGGCGAAGTGTCCTTTGTGCCTGCTGACCACACCTTGCAGCTGTGCATAGTGAATGGTCTCACACACTCTTCTTTGAGGCTGCCGGCCACCAGGGCATGCCTGGCCACCAGATTGGGCAAATCTGGGTGAATGCCTACCACGTTTGGTTACCTTTAGTTCATTATATTGCTAAAAATCCCACCCTTAGAGAGAATTCGTGGCTGTCTTGAGTATGTGCAACAAATGTCTAAGAGCCTTCTCATATCACACCTGCGCCTTGGAAACCCTACCCTTGTCATGCTTAACCCCGCAATCCGCCCTTTGTAAAATGCTATATGACCTATGTGCCTTTTACAATCGGGAGAAGTTTTTTCCTGTCCATCAGTCTGCCCTTGGACCATCTTCCCTGTAAGTAAGTTCCCCAATAAAGCCCGTGTCCCGTCCAATGTCTCTGGGTCATTTCTTCAGCCTCTTGGACACAGTGCCTTATATTTTGGGGTCGTTAGGAGTCCGGCACGACAAGCCCAGGCTGGCATGGCTGTTGAGTGGACATGTCACCAGGTGTTGCAGTCCTTTCCCTACAAGCCCACCCTTAGGGCAATGGTTGATACACACAAGATGCCCTCCTGGCTGGCATTGGCTCCGTGACCATTGTTTCTCAGCCCACACGTAGAACAGGAAAATAATCTAGGTGGGGGACACCGAGTGGACATTCAGTGTAGTTCAAGAGTATGGCCTCTGGAGAGATGTGTCGGAATTCAAATTCCTGGCTGCTGTTTTTATAAGCACCCAACTCTTAACTTTCATCTTCTCCTATGGGCAATCGAGATGTTGCACAATGGAATTGCCATGGGGACTTGATAAGATGTTGCAACTCGAGAACTTATCAGCTGCCTGGCACAACATTGTAGCCCATGTTGCCTATCATTATTAGCAAGATAAAGTCATCCCGCCTAAGATCAAAGGGTGGAAACCAGTAAAACCAGTTGCTCAAAGTCCCATGCCTGTATCACGGACTGAGCTTTTCCATCAGTTGTCCTGACACGTTCAGCTCCAGCGTGTCTCACGTCTCTCTGTTCTCCTGGGCAGTGTGTTCACACTCACACATCCACTCACACAGAGCCTGGGCTGGTCACACAGGATGCTGGTGAGACGCTGGACAAACACCATCCTGCTAAGCTCAAGACAGCAGGGCAGCTGGGTGGACACGAGGCAGGGTCCAGATGGGTCCTGGGGTCAGCCAGACCTCATCAAAGCTTCAAAACAGTCTGTGGTCTGGGTTCTCCTGGTTCTGGCTCAACTCCTTGTCTTCTTTTCCCTGTGGTGGCAGTTCTGGTCTCAACTCTCTCAATACCTCAGTCGTAACAGTATCGACCTCGCAGGGTCACTGTGAGGACTGGATGGGTCAACACTGTACAGTAATAAGGGCAGCGTCTAAGGCACACAATAGGCGCTTGGCAAACACTGCCAGAATGGCCTCCTTCCTCTTGGTGGGGTGCCAACGGCTCCAAGGACAGCATGGGTGGTCACAGGCTCCCCACTAGTCCCAGCACCTGACACACGAGGGACTCCGGTTATGTCCCTACCACAGGGCTGCTCCCCTTCCCTCTCCTCCTTCGGAGAAATGATGGAAATGCCAAGTGCCACACTGAAAAAGACAACGTATGGCCAGGCTCACCTTTGCACACTATCCTCCTACGGAATTTAAACTCTTCCCCCTCCTGAGGAATGTCAGATACTCTGCCCTCTTCCCTTTCCCAAACACTCAGGCAAATGGCCCTCACACCCAAGGAGACGGCTCACTTTGGCCCCCGCCCCAGCACCCCAGTCACCTCAGATCTACCATGAGGAATTCAGGCACAGGGGACACCCTTGGCCCTTAGGTCATTAGTTCTCTGGGTGGTGTTGCCTCCTGTCAGAGATGAAGACTTTGTAAGAAAGTGGGTGCTTAATGATGAGGCAGCTGCAGCCCAGTCATGGGACTGGGCACCCAGGGGTGGTGTGCACCACACAGATTGTTTTCCAGTCAAATGATGTTCTGATCGTTAACTTAGGCACTGAGAACTCTGCAAAAAACCCCAGATAATTAGCACCTTTTGGAGGGTTTTTGCTGTTGTTGTTTAAAGAGATGAGATCTCACTATGTTATCCTGGCTAGAGTGCAGTGGCACAATCACGGCTCACCGAAGCCTCAGCCTCGGGGCTCAGACGATCCTCCTGCCTCAGTCTCTCGAGTAGCTGGGGCCACAGGAATGTGTCACCATGCCCAGCTAATTTGTTGTTTTTTTTTTTTTGTAGAGATGAGGTCTTGCTATTGTTGCCCAGGCCGGTTTTGAACTCCTAGGCTCAAGCAATCCTCCTGTCTTGGCCTCCAAAAGTGCTGGGATTAAAAGTGTAAGCTACTGTGCCTGACCTTGGAGAGCCTTCTTTCAGAAGAAAATAATTCTATTCCTTAGATGGGCATTTGGTTAACCTGTAAACTCATAGCACCCCTGCATCAGCTTCTGTTGCTGCTGAGCTGTGTCTGTGTCTGAAGGAGCCCCCCAGTGACTGCTGAGAAGGGAGCAAGTGGAACCAGACCCTCAGAGGCCCTTCCTGCTTGTTAACCCATGTCTGCTCTCTGAAGCCGGGGATGTCCCGAAATGAAGCACCTTGGAGGGAAAACACAGGGGCATTAGCAACACGTGCAAAGTCAGGGGCAGCCTCGAAGACATTAGCAAATGTGCTTTGAAATAAAAGAGCCCCCTACCTGGCAGAATACCATGGGAGAGAGGGGACAGATTCATGGAGCACAATGTTCAGCATCTCAGTCGTCTCCTGTTGAAGAGAAGACCCAGGCTCGGATGCAGCAGCAGGACAGGGGTGTGGCATTCTGTGAGTTCCACAAGGGATGCTTCCCAGAGCAGCGGGTGTGTAGAGTGTTTTCAGAGGGTTGATGGATGCTTTTCATGGGCTGGAAGAGGAAAGAGCCGTGAGCCCATGGTCTTTACCCAGAGGAGCAGAGGCTGAGCAAGCGGGATGATGTAATCCAACCACATGCCCCCCGGAAAGATCAGGCTCCTAAAATTCAAGCGGAGAGACAACAGCCATGTTTAGCAGATGGCAGCAGGAAAGAGCCCAGTGCACACACCAGAGTGCTGGTTCACACACTCTCTTTTTTTTTCAGTTGGAGTCCTACTCCGTACAGCTCTTCGGGAGGCCAAGGCGAGTGGATTGCCTGAGCCCGCAGGTTCAAGACTAGCTTGGGCAACCTGGAGATACCTTGTCTCTACAATAAATCAAAAAATTAGAACACGCCTGTAGTTCCAGCTACTCGGAAGGCTGAGGCAGAAGGATTGCCGGAGTCCAGCAGGTCGACGCTGGAGTGGCTGTGAGTGTGCCACTGCACTCCAGCCTGGGCAACAGAGTGAGACCCCAACTCAAAAACAAAAACAAAAACAAAAAAAACCTTGAGTGGCAGGGTCTCCAAAATGTTGGGCCAGACCAGGTGGGGTGAAGTGGAGGACCTGCAAACCAGTGCCGTGCATAAGATGCAATGAATTGCACAGAAGTTAGACTGGAAAATACAGTTTATTTAGAAAGTAAATTAGAGAGAAAGAGAAAGGAGAGTCACCTTCCCAAGGTAGGTGAGGGGCCCAAATCTCAGGAAAATATGGCCTGGTCAGTGATCAAAGAGCCACATGGGACAACCCCTTCCGGTCCCCTCCCAGTGTGGGAGCTTTGCTGTCCTCTCAATAAATCCTGCTTTAAAAAAAAAAAAAAGAGCCACATGGTCACACCAGAGTTTAGCAAAGCAATGGTAAATGGTTTTTTGAGGTTGAATGCTTTTAAACCTTCCCTTTGATGGGGACAGGTCATTAAGGTGACTGAGTGGTGATCTGTTCCATGCCATCATGAAGGGCAGGTGAGCACAGGTACTGACGTCAGGTGATGGGTGGGTTAGTCACACGATTGTTGCCATGTTGATGGGGTCTGTGTCACGACCCCATCTTGTTTACAAAAAGGCTGGAGGGGGGGTCGTAAGACAATTGTCAATAGCTGCCTCTGAGGAATCCGTTCTGTCCTTGATTAGAGGACAAGCTAGGTAATGTTAAGAGAATATGGCAGAGCTGGGTACGGTGGCTCAGCCTGTAATCCCAGCACTTTGGGAGGCCGAGGCAAGAGAATTGCCTGAGCCCAGGGTTCAAGACCAGCTTAGGCAACTTGGTGAGACCTCATCTCTACAATAAATCACAAAAACTAGCCAACATGGTGGCCTGCATCTGTAGTTCCAGCTACTTGGAAGGCTGAGGTGGAAGGATCGCTTAAGCCCAGCAGGTGGAGGTTGCAATGGCCATGAGTGTGCCACTGCACTCCAGTCTGGGCAACAGAGTGAGACTCCAACTAAAAAAAATTTAAAAAGAGAGAGAGAGAGAGAGAGAATATGGCAGAACTAGGCAGTGTCAAGATGGCTGCTCTTTGGCTATACTGGCTCCATCTTATGTCCTTTCAGCCTGCTTCCTTCACAAAATCAAAGCTTGAAGAAGAGCAACCTTGGCAATAATTCACGTAACAGAGAAACTAAAACCGTGACTGCAAATGGAGCAGATCCCCAGGAGAGATGCTGGGAGCCAAGACCTGGCCTCAGCTCCAGTGGAGAAAGCTCCCAGGTTCCCAACTGGGGCCCCGACTCTGTAATGCAGGATGCCCACCTCATGGAGAAAGTCCCACGGGCTTGCTTAAGAGAAAATTCCCTTTCCTTTTAAATAATCCATTTCAGGAAACTCCACTAAAATTCTGTCTCCCTCATTCCCACTCCCAGACACAATCAATCTCCAACGGGTGATAAATAGCTGAAGGGACAAGTGAAGGCCAAGTACAAACTTGCACAAAGCCCATATGCCCCTTGTGGCCCCAATATGGCCGCCCTCCAGGATGTCTGTGCTGGGACAAGAACACAGAGAACCAGGGCTCACCACGGGGCAGCCACAGGCCTTGTGAGTGCAGGGCCGGTGCAGAGGGAGGGGAGGTCCTTCCAGCTTCTCTGAGTCTCAAAGAGTCCTATGCCTATGTGTCCTCTTCCTGCTGTGATTCGGCCCTGATTATGACGCATAAACCCTCCCAGCTTACACCAGGCTGAAAGGAACACTGGCCACCAACACAGCTCAGGCAACTAGCCCCAGGTGCCTTAAGAATCCTGGGCATCCCTGAGCAAGCTTGTCTTCCAAGCGCCCCTACAGAAAGGAGGCAAAATGAGCTGTTACCTTGGAAACACTTGAATTTGACCAAATGATTCTACCCACGACCGATTATGGACTCTCCCAAATCAGCCCAGTTCACGACTATCAGGGGTTAGTGTCACTTCCTCAACTGGAGTGAGAATACTCCGAGCACCGCAGAAGTGATGCGTTACCATCGCACGTCTTGACCCCTAATTTCTTTTTCTTTTTTTCTTTTTTTTTTTGAGTTGGAGTCTCACTCTGTGGCCCAGACTGGAGTGCAGTGGCCGCTCCCGGCCACCGCAGCCTCGACCTGCTGGGCTCCGGCAATCCTTCCGCCTCAGCCTTCCGAGTAGCCGGAATTACAGGCGCGCGCTACCGCGCCCGGCTGATTTTTTGATTCATTGTAGAGATGAGGTCTCACCTGCCCAGGCGGGTCTCGAACCCGCGGGCTCAGGCAATCCATTCACCTCAGCCTCCCAAAGGCGCGGGATTACAGGCTGAGCCACCAAGCCCACCTTGACCCCTAATTTCAATGAAAGGGAAAGAGCGGGTGTCTCCAATCCTACTTCCTGGAGCCCTTCTTTTAGAAGGTTGACTTTTCACAAAAAACATTCAAAGCTCCAAACAGGATATAGCATCCTTTCTCATAGCCAGGACAGTTAGGTTTTTCTGTTACAAGTTGAAAAACTCTTTTTTCAGTTTTGAAAGCAATAAAAGAGCACTTCATGTTAAGTCCCTGACCCAGAGTACTGGCCAGAAAAAAGAGGGGTTGGGGAAGATTAAGGAAGAGAAAGCAGCTGAGTGCGGTGGCTCACACCTGTAATCCCAGCACTTTGGGAGGCAGAGGCAAGAGGATTGCTGGGCAATTTGAGAAGACCTTGTCTCTATAAAAAAAAAAAAAAAATTAGCCAGGTGTGGTGGCAGGTAGCTATGGTTCCAGGAAGGCTGAGGCAGAAGGATAGCCTGAGTCCAGCAGGTCGAGGCTTCTGTGGCTGTGAGGGTGACACTACACTCTAGCCTAGTGACAGAATCAGACTGATCAAAAAAAAAAAAAAGAGAGAGAGAGAGAGAGAAACAGAGAAACCAAATTCAGCTACACACACACACACACCACACCAACGGAATGAACTTCAGGCAACCAAAACGATTGGGAGATATCGACACAAGACTGGTAAAATACATAACTATTTGTAGAAGTAAGACAGAACGGGGGCTCAGGGGGAGAAAGCAGCAAGGGCTATTTGCTCAGACATTGCAGATACAGTCAAACTACTTAAAAATAGAGCTTAAGGGGGAGAATGGGGAGACCATATACTGTTTCAAAAATCATTCTCCGTTCTCCTGGATGTTTCTTTATCCCAGAGCAGACTTATGCTTATACAAAACCCCACACAAAAATGTTTCTGTTCATAATAGCCCAAACTGGAGACAACCCAGGTGTCCTTCAGTAAGCGAATGGCTAGGTGAACTATGGTACTTCCCATACTGTAGAATATTATTGAGTAACAAAAAGGAACAAACTGTTGATACATGCGAGTAACTCTTGGATGAAACTCCAAAGAATGAACACCAGTCCTAAAAGGTTACATCCTGTATGATTCCATTAACAGAACATTCTTGAAATGGCAAATTTCTATGGATCCCCAAAGCCCCCAGCATTTGGTAGATGCTCAACAAATATTTGTGGGGGGCATGGAGAATGACAAATTTCTAGCAATGGGAAGCAGATTGGTGGTTGCCAGAGGTTAAACAGGGGGCAGAGGTGGAAAGTGTGTTTAGAAGAGGGCAGCAGGGGATCCTGGCAATGATGGACAAATTCTGCATCGTGACTGTATCAGTGTCAAAGTTCTGGAGTGATACTGTTTCAAGACATTACCACTTCAGGAAACTGGAGAAAGGAGACTCGATTATAATATTTCTTACGCCGGGCTCGGTGGCTCAGCCTGTAATCCCGCGCCTTTGGGAGGCTGAGGTGAGTGGATTGCCTGAGCCCGCGGGTTCGAGACCTGCCTGGGCAGCGAGACCTCTTCTCTACAATAAATCAAAAAATCAGCCGGGCGTGGTAGCGCGCGCCTGTAATTCCGGCTACTCGGAAGGCTGAGGCGGAAGGATCGCCGGAGCCCGGCAGGTCGAGGCTGCGGTGGCCGGGAGCGGCCACTGCACTCCAGTCTGGGCGACAGAGTGAGACTCCAACTCAAAAAATAAAATAAAATAAAATAAATAATAATAATAATATTTCTTACAACTGCAATGTCAATATACAAGTATTGCAAATATTCTCTGGCCGTGAGCATGCCACTGTACTCCAGCCTGGGTGACAGAGTGAGACTCCAAACTCAAAATAAAAAACAATAAAAACCCAGCATTCTCAGTAATTATATTGGAGGTGATAGCATTGTGATTCTGAGTTTATGCAACACGGAATACAGCAAATGAGTAATTATAGGATATTCTAATTTTATGCCCCTTGGATCCATGTAGGCCAGGATTCTCTGAGTGAAAAGGAGATTCTGATGTAAGATAGTGTTAAATAAGAAATTTTGTAACCATAATTTGAGTCTAACTTATGAGTATTTTTTTCTTTAGTGCTAATCTACTAGATATGGCCTAGCAATTAAGACCAGCACAATAGCAATGAGTATTCCTAGCACTCAAACTGTTGTCCTGAAATACCACTCTATGTGACAAGAAACCAGGTTTCTTGGACAAATGGCCAGTTGCAGACCTAGGGGTAAGAAATATCCTAGGTGAGTGTGGGACATCTTGCCACCCCAGATAGGGAGGTGGCCATCACAGCTACTAGGGTTGTATCAAAAAGACTCTGAAGCCAATCTGAAGAGGCTTCCACCGGTCAAAGATGTTTTTAAATTCCAAAGAGGGTAACTTCATCGATGGATACTGCTGGGAGATGGAAAGCCAAAGATTTCACCATGACCTTCAATAGCGATGGAAGTCTTGAGCTTTGAAGGGTACGCTTTTTTCCCCTTCTCTTTCTTTAATGCCTTTTTGAGTTATGGGCCATGTTTAGAAAGGTCAGTTCAAAATTATAAAATATAGTCAGCAAAAAACAAAGAGGATCGTTTCATTTGAACACAGCTCATAGTTAAGCCCATGAATTCATGATGATGTTTTAAGGTTGTTCCTTGCCAAGTGCAGTGGCTCAAGCCTGTAATCCCAGCACTTTGGGAAGTGGAGGCAAAAAGATTGCCTGAGCTCAGGGTCTGAGAGCAGCCTGAGCAACATGGTGAGACCTCATCTCTACAATAAATCAAAAACTTAACCGGGCGTGGTGGCACATGCCTGTGGTTTCAGCTACTTGGAAGACTGAGGCAGAAGGATCACCTAAGCCCAGTGGGTCAAGGCTGCAGTGACCGTGAGCGTGCCACTGCACTCTAGCCTGGGCGACAGAATGAGACCCTGACTCAAAAAAAAAAAAGGATTTCTTTTTAGGAGATAGGAACCAATTCATTATATATAATGGAAATCATAAAAAAGCAATGTAAATAATGGGACTTCAGCAACCCTCACGCCTTTCCTATGACTGTATCACTACCAGAAGGGGAGTATTTCTTCATATAAGAATTCCTACTGACAAAGGAGAATGTATCCAGAGGAACCAACTTAGGACCTCCATCCACAACCAATTCCCAAAGCGCCAGGACCTCGGTGAGACGACAGTGTGCCATCGTCCAGTCTGATACACTATCCCATCTATCCATGACACCAGGACTAGTAAGAAGCACCATCCTCGAAACACCCCAGGAAAACCACAGCCGATTCAACAGGAGTATAACCCTGAAGATGCAGCCCCACTTGAGATGCTCAAGTGGGACAAAAAGTAGCCTTTCCTCAAGCAAGAATGCCTCTTCATATCCTGACAGGCCTATTTCCACTGTTTTTCACTCTTTGGATTTATCCAGAGACCAGTATTACCACCCATACTGTGTCACTGAAAACTGGAGTAAAATAGCACAGCATTACAGCAATAAAAAGATGCATACGGTCCTCAAAACGTGCAACAGTGGAAGAAACTTTTCAAAAACCATTATTTACCCTGCCAGGCTTGAAGCTCAGAACCCCGTGTGGCATGTAGTCGCTGATGGTGAACACGTTGATTGGGGTATCCTTTTGTTGCCCATCGGCTTCCACTTTCTTTTTTTGAGACAGTCTCATTCTGTCCGTCCAGGCTGGAGTGCAGTAGCACACTCATGGCCACCACAGCCTCAGCCTGCTGGGTTCAGGTGATGCTTCCGCCTCAGCCTTCCAAGTAGCTAGAACTATAGACGCACACCACCATGCCTGGCTAATTTCCATTTATTGTAGAGACGAGGTCTCGCCAAGTAGCCCAGTCTGGTCTCAAACCCCTAGACTCAGGCAATCCTCTGCCTCCCAAGGTGCTGGGATTACAGATGTCTGCACCCGGCTGTCTTTCACTTTCAAGTCTCATGGATTCTCAGCAAGTGCAGCAAGAGAGGCAAGTCCCACCAAACCCAGGCTTCTTTTTTTGTGTGTGAAGAAAGTTTATTTAAAAGTAAATTAGAGAAAGAGAAGGGAGAGAGAAGATTCATCACCCCAAGGTGGGGGAGGGGGCCAAAGCCAAGAAGCATGGCGACAACCATAGCTCAAAGAGCACATGGCCACACCAGAGTCTTGCAAGGGAATGGCCCATGGCTGCAGGTGGTTGAGTCCTTTTAACCATTCCCCTTGATGGGGGAAGATCATTAAGGTGATTGGGCTGCTCCACATAATCATGAAGGGGCAGGCAAGTGCAGGTACTGACATCGGTGATGGACAGCATGCAGATAGATGGGTTAATCATAAGATTGTTGCCATGGTCAAACCTGGGCCTCCTAACCAAACATCTGCTGAAACTGTGTGCAAGATGTTCAATGTGAATGCATTTCTTATGGGAGTTCAGGATTACTGGTGTGGGCTTCCGACCATCTGCATGACTTCCTCAAGAGTACAAGACTGTAATTATGATTGTTTCCAACATACTTTTTAACTTTTAAAAAGGAAGAGGGTCTCGCTCTGTTGCCCAGGCTGGTCTCAAACTCTTGGCCTCAAGCGATCTTCCTGTCTCAGCCTCCCAAAGTGCTAGGATTATAGGCATGAACCACCCCACCTGGCCCCAACATGCTTTTTCTCAACTAAACATTTTGGTCTGTTGAGAACAGAACAACTTAATTCTAGCCTTGAGTACGGCAAGGACAAAGGACTGTCATGTGAGATAAGTGGCCTTGGGTGCCTGTGAGAGGTGGAGGAGGGGAAGAGGGTGGGGTCTCAGTTCATCTACAGGTAAGAGAAAGCTCCGATGCTACTCTGCTGTGGAGGCGGACCGATGCCACAGTAGACATGGTCTTTGTGGAACTGCTTACTGGACATCTGTAATGTTAGCATCCACTGCTGCTTTATGCAGGAAAACATGCAAGTGGCACTGAGTCAATACATCCAGATAAAGAGGACGAGTGTATCACCTGTAAATAACCCGTGACTCTACTGTGGGGTCAGCAAATTCTGGTCTGCGGGGCCAAATCTGGCCTATTGTGTGTTTTTGTTTGTTTAATCTGTGCAAGATAGACTTTACATTTTGAAATCTCAAAAATATCAAAAGAATATTGTGTGGCATCTGAAAGTTACATGAAATTCAAATCTGTGTCCCTAAATACAGACTGACTGGAGCATCGCCGTGCCCATCCGTTCCTACCTTGTCAAGGACTGCCTGCCTCTGCCCTCCATAGCAGCAGAGTCGAGCAACACAGCAAGGGACACAGAGCCCGAAACGTTTGCGATCTGTCCCTTTACGGAAAAGGCTTGCCAACTCCCGTCTCAGTGATCAGGTTTAGCAAGGTGGTAACTTTGTCATAAATAAAAAACAAAATGTGGATGTGTAACTACAAAACATTCACCTTTATTACTCTTTTTTGCTGCAGTTTTCAAAGCTGGTGCACCACACAAGAACAAAAAAATGCAACAGGGAACCCAGGTTGTCTGTAAAATGTTTTCTGTTTGTTACTTCTCCCTGTGCAACTGCCCTCCTGGGCACACACACACACACAGCAGAGGAAAAACAGCAACTAGTCACCGTGCTAGATTTAAAAGCATTTAATGACATAGCATATATTTAACAGATAGGGCAAAAGTTGAGAGGTACAGGTCGTACGACTGAGCACCAGGCCTGAGCGACCACCTCCCTGTTCAGGCCCAGCCTCTGGAGTTCATTCCTATCAATGTCATTTTGATTGTGCAGTAAGATGAAAATTTGTCATTACCATAGTTACAGTGACAGAGAAATGCACACTATGTATCAAATAGCAAGGTAATGAAGCAAATTATAACACAGTGTGGCAACGCACGAGCAAGTAACCATTAGAATAACATTACTTTGTCCAGTAAATGCTTCAGTTCCACCACGTGTACACTTACCAATGATTTAAAGGGTTTATTATACATCTAGTTTTATTATACTTTGTACTAGAATTATCTCAAACATACAATATAATGTATTTCAGCAAAAAAAAAAAAATTGAAATTACAGATTATTTAAAACAGTATCAGTTTTCTACTCCTTCTTGTATACTGACATTCTTAACCGTCGTAGCAGTTGACGCAGAAAAGCCGCATGTCGTGTGTTAGTAAGTGATGCCAGGTATAAATGGTTTGGTCTGTAGAGTTAACGTGGGGCTGCACTGTGGACGCAGCAAGATCGGAATACATGACCTGTTTAAGAAAGGGTGGACCCATCGTGGGCACTTCTAATCGGACTTGGGGCAACCGCCGGAAGTAAATGGAAGAGAATGGTGTCAGGAAACGGGTACGTTTTTGTCTCTGGTGAGTACAGGAAGGATTGTTTAAGCACCGCTGCCTTGCATACCAACAGCACTAGAGGCGGGTTATTTCCAACACAGCCTCACAAAATTGAGGAACAGCTTAAATATTGAGATCTAATCTATATGATTTCATTTAAAAAAATCTGGCCTTCCCTCTGCACCTCAAACTTTTGTAACTTGGAGATTAAAGGGTTTCGGTGTGTTTCCCCCACCCCCCAGAAATGCTCTATAAATTAAAAATAAAAATAAAAAATAAATCAACCACATTGAGGAACATTAGGCACAGAGAGTAATGTGTTGGTTCGGAGCTCGCATGCTGGAATTTCACTGAAAAAGGTAAGAGAAGGGCAGGAGGTGAAGGAAAAGGAGTTCACTTCTTTTTGCCAAAAAGGCTGAACCGCTTCTCTTTGTCTTTCTCTTTGTCCTTCTCCCGCTTGCCGGGACTGGACTCGCTGGTGATGGTGACAACGCTGGTGGGTAAGGTCTGCGCCCGGCTGGATGCTGGCGTGCTCTGGGTGCTGGCGGACACCTCATGTTTATCAGAGGAGATGGCGGAGGAGATGGCCTGGATCCATGTGTTCATTTCCTCCTGCATAGAGGAGGGGACAAGTGAGACTCGACCTAGAGGTGTCTGGCTCCACCTGGATGACCTTGGGAATGGCACCTCTCTAGCCAACCGAGGGGTGAGCAGAGTCACTTCCGGGCACCTCTGCTTTATCTGCACAGGGAGTGAACACTGTTCGGCCTCTCATGAGATCCAGTTCCAGGGCACCTGAAGGTCATAACTCTGGTACAGGGTCCTACAAACCTGAAAGAGCTGGGAGTCTGATAACAGTCTATGGGGTGTCAAGATCCCACCCTAGCAGGTGCTTTTTCAAATTTAAAGCATTATCCATGTTGTTTTCCATCCACTGACCCTCCTTCCTCAAGGTGGAGCACAACCATGGGATAGCTGGCCACAGGCAGTGGTAGAAGGGGCCAGTGGAAAGGCTCTTGCCTGGGCATCAGGATGCACGCCCAGTCTCGGGACCACCTACCTCCCTGTTGACACTGGGAGGGGATGGGCAAGATTTTCCTCCTTCGACTCCAAGGGGTCCTGCCCTAGCTCTTCTCTCTTGGCAAGGGGCACCTAGACAACATTCACTGCCCACTAGAGACAGAGAATCAAGCACCTTCTAGTGCTGGTGACTGGAGTCCAGTGACAGAGTCTGCCACAGATCATCACTGATAGGAATAAATTATGAATACAGCCTCTCATCCCACAAACACTTGCAAACTCCCAAGTATTCGACAGAAATAAAATGGAGAAACTTACATCATCTTTGGCTTGGAAGAGGTACTCATTGCCATCATTTAGTCTGCAATTTCAAAGATAAAAGTAAGTCACGATTTAACTTCAGAAAAATAGAAATCCCCTAACTCCCACAGACTGTGTGGAATGAAGGCAGACCACAGGAGTCACATCAGAAACAGCAATTCAGAGCTCCACATATGTCACCAGCCACGTGTGAGGACCCCAGCGATGGACCCAGACATCAAGAAGTCACATGATTGCACCAGCATATTATACACAGGCAGCTTGCTGCTTCAGTCCATTGGGAAGATCAAAAAGCCCCAAATACAGCATTTGGCTTTGTTGTGGCAAAGACCACCTGAGTGGCTGAGCACTGGTCTAAAGTAAATGTAAACACAACAAGCCCTTTTGAAATTCTGCTAGCGGCCAGGTGCAATGGCTTACACCTATAATCTCAGCACTTTGGGAGGCTAAGGCAGGAAGACTGCTTGAGCCCAGCCCGGGCAACAGAGCAAGACCTCATCTCTATTTAAAAAAAAAAAAAATTGCCTGGCATGGTGGCTCAAGCCTACAATCCCAGCACTTTGGGAGGCTGAGATGAGAGGATTGCCTGAGCCCAGTAGGTCGAAGCTGAGGTGGCTGTGAGCACACCACTGCACTTCAGCCTGGGCAACAGAGTAAGACTCCAACTCAAAAAAATAAAAAGAAAAAGTGAGCCAGGTGTAGTGGTATGTAGTCGAGGGAACTACTGAGGAGGCTGAGGCAGAAGGATCTCTCGAGCCCAGGAGACTGAGATCCAGGAGGAGATTTGAGGAGATGCCACGAGCCATGATCGTGCCACTGCACTCCACAGAGTGAGACCCGCAACCCAATAAACAAATAAATTTTTTAAAAAGTGAATTAAAGAGAAAGCTCTTTAGACATGAACCGTTTTGAAATTCTGCCATGGAGCTTGTATCCCCCACGTTTACAAACTCCAGAATCTTAGAACAGACATGCAGAAAAGGCCTCCTAGGTTTTTCTTTTTTTTTTTGAGTTGGAGTCTCACTCGTGTAGCCCAGGCTGGAGTGGAGTGGCACGCTCACAGCCACCACAGCCTCAACCTGCTGGTCTCAGGTGATTCCTCCACCCGTCTTCCAAGTGGCTGGAACTACAAATGCATGCCTCCACGCCTGGCTAGTTTTTGTGATTTATCGTAGATATGAGGTCTCACCAAGTTGCCCAGACTAGTCTCAAAACCCGGGGCTCAGGCAATCCTCCTGTCTCGGCCTCACTTTGGGAGGGATTATAGGCTGAGCCACCGTAGCCCACCTAGGTTTTCCTTCCAATGTGTGTCTTGGAATGAAAGAAACCCCATGTGCAAGGCCATTTGTGTGATGCCAAGAGGTCCCTGGGCTCGGAGGGTTTAGTCACTCGCTCTGTGGTTGTCCAGAAGAAGAGGTGTTGCAGGTGCAGCAGAGGGTAAGTACCCAATTCTCTGAAGCCCAGGAAGGGAGAACAAAGGGGCAGGCAGCCAAGGAGTCGAGCTGTCGGGGCCTTGTCATACAAAATGTAAAGCGTTTCAAGGCCCCAAGAGCCTGCCGGCACTGCACCTCCACAGAGCCTAATGAATCACACCATCTGAAACTCTCCTCTGCAGTCCTTGGCCTCGTCTAACTGGCGGGAACTCACACATAAGTAACACCAAAGCCTCTCAGATCCCAAGCCAACAGCAATTCAGTAGTCAACTCATAGCCTAACCACAAACGTGTTTCTTTAAAAACATTTTAAAAAGATAGAGTAAGTTTTCTGCCCACTTCTAGGTGTCAGAAGAACTTTTTCACTTGGCTCCACTCTGCAGGGTGATGCGTTTGTGTCCTACTGGGTCACACAAACTATGAGGAACAGAAGCAGATCGCAGGAGTCCAAGAGAAAAGCCCATCAGAGCACTGGGAGGAATGGGCAAGGTCACAACAGAAACGCCCACCAGATGTGCCCCGGGACATTTGGAGCTAGGGGGTTCAGGAGAAGCCAGAGCATATGCTGGGAGGGAGAGTCAGGGTAGGACAGGGCCCCAAGCCCCATCCAAGCATTTCCTGTCTGTCTCCATTCAGCTCTAGGATGGCTCACTTGACCCATCTCCAGACAACTTACCAGCAAAGAACAGCACCTCTTAGGTCTGGATCAGTTGAAAACATGGGGAAACACTTTTTCTAAAACACTTCCTTTAAACTGTGACATATGACCAGCTCACCTTAAGTCTCAGGGAACAGTAAGTGCCAAGTTATAAAAACAAAGCTCCTTTCCTTTGCCTTCCACACTTTGCCGCACTGGTCACCACAGGGAAGCTGGTAGCTGGCCACAGTGTCCAAAGAATCTAGCCTAACCAAGCTGTGTGCCAAGCAGGTTTTTCATCACTTGAGGATTTAAAACGGCAGAGGAGAGAACCGACTAATCACAGCGTCTGTCTAAAAAAGACAGACCCTTAGAGCGAAAATAAACACACAGCCATCCCCTGGCAGCCATGAAGCACGGCGACACTCACCTTAGCTTGAATACGTGTTTCTTCTTTTTGTAGTCGAGGGCCACTTCACAGACAGCTTCTTTCAAACTCACAGGGACCTCACTGTGGTAGGGAATTCCAGAAGCGGCAGTCTTTGCATCTTTATAGAAACCCATTTCTTGGTTATTTATGACACAATAAACATTGTGCCAGGACCTGTACAGTAAGAAAGGAATGTCAAGGCTCTATGCCACGCTGCCCTTCAAGAATTAAGACGTGATTAACGTGCAGACAGTCCTCACACAACACGGTGCGGCCCTTCCTAAACTCTGTGAACACTACACAAGGGAACACAACTCCCCCGTGGTAACTCCTGGGACACAGCAAATGTTGCCACAGTGGCAGGTTTTCAGGGTGGCCTCTTGTATTCTTAGCTCTGTTTCTGGTGTTTGGTCTCTCTGCCGCAGTGTCCGCTTATATCAATGGGGCACAAGCCATGCTCCTTGTTGGAAACATGTCTGTCCTCAGGCAGGAGCTCCTTTTGTCTCAGTTTCAGGCTTTATGGGGCTTGGCAACTTGACAGGGAGGCAGATTCAGGGCCATGAGCACTCATGGTACCGTTGAGTGAGTTAGAAGAAGGAGGCCTTTCCCCTACAATATGGCAAACTGTCATAATACACTAATTTTATTAGAATGCCTACCTGTATTAACATAGAAATCCCTATGTTGCCCTCAATATGAATGGCAGTCCTTATATGACCTGATCCCCTTGTGCAGTAAACAACCTGCATAACAATATAGGGTGATCCCAAGTAGTTTAGTTTATTGGTTAAGCACACAGGCTTTGGAGTCAGACATGAGTTTCACTCCAGCTTTGTCATTTACTAGGTTTCTACAGAAAGCAAGCTTTTTTAACGTCTCAGAGCTTCTGTTTCCGCATTTGTTAAATAATAAAATCAGGGTGTTGAGATATAATGACTATATAAAGGTTAGTATGGAGATAAGGCCAGAAGAAGTGGTGAATGTCTTTTTAAAAATCCCACAGAGTTCAACAATGAGATCACTTCACTTAAGACAGGGGCTCCTCAATCTCAACATAGCAAATTTTCTCTTGTATAAACTACTACAGCGCCTTCTTGCTACTCCCAGTCACATTTAAATTTTCCTTCTCTCAGTGAATAGGTAGCACGCTCCTCCCGCTCGCCTGTGTCAGCCTCAAGAAGAAGGCGAAGCCCAGAAAGCCACTCAATGATTAACCTACATGAGCACACGCTCCCCTTCCAACTCAAGAGTGACCCGCCTTGACGTCCCAGTTCCTGGGCCAGCCTCTGCTGCCGTTACCTGCTCGAGGCCTTCTTGTTGTGGGCCTCCCACTCGTGCTTCCGATTGAGGAAGCCTTCCATCTGGGCCGAAGGTGTCTCCTGGGTCCTGGCCGGCAAGGTGGCAGCACCCTGGGCCGGGAGGGCAGTCTTGGCTTTGCGGTCAGAGGTGGGGGAGGGTATGGGGCTGGACTCTTTTGAGCTCGTCCTCTGCTCTGTCGCGCCGTTAACCATTTCGCTTGTGTCCACCGTGTCTGCCATCTAGGGACAGCGGAGAGGCCATTCAGCTACCTCTGTGAGCCACGGGGGTGACCACATACGCTCTAACTGACTCGCACACGTGGCTGTGTATAAATGCCTGGCACAGATCGAGGCAGTACAGTAAAACCATCGCACACCCACAAAGCCAGCTGGACACCGAGGACATTAGAAGGTGGGAATGGATTAATGCCCGCCCGTTTACGGGGAAATGAGAAAAGCGAAATGCCAGTATGAGTTTTACTGCACTCTACTCCTCCGATCAATCCATTTTCTCTAATGGAACTCAGATCGTCTCCTCTTGCGGTTACTTTGAAACAGAAGGACAACAGTGACAATTGCACATATCAAATATGAGAGAGAGCGGACGTTATACAACAGCCACCTTACAACCAGGAAGGGCTGGAAGTCGAAGCAAAAGGGCATTCACAAATAGACTGAGAGAGACGGCTCCGTCAGAGCTGCCGGCATTCCCCGAGAGTAAGACAAGGAAAGGCCTCTGGCTTCTGAAGATGCGCTCTAGCTCCCCGCCCCCGCCCCACACCTCGTCACAGACACATGCAGAAATTAGACGACAGTCATGCACGTCACATCTACTGCCCCAGTTAGACTTTGGAACTTAAGAGCTAGAAGGAAACAAGGCAAGTCAACAAACATCAATGGAACCACGTCTGCCGAAGTTGTATCGTGAGTGGGTTGTAGTTGGTGTTAAAGGAGCTGGAAAAGCCAATCACAGTCACTCAACACCACACGGCTATTTACCCCCAAACAAAGACAGAACCAGGGCCTTCCCCATCTCAGGTTGGTTGATCACGGTGCCTTGCTGCACTGAGACGAGAAAGCCCAGAGACAGCCAGGCTTCCAGTGGCTCTGACCCTTCAGGCTGGAGACGTCTTCGGGAGCGTTCCTTCCCAAGCTCACTTAAATTGTAACCCTCATGGCTTTTCGGCTTTGGAAATGGAGTAGGGTCTTGATTCATTATCACTTTCAGCCTGTGCACCATCAACTGTGGACCATTAACTGTAAGCAGCCCCCGGCTGGTATACCCGGGGCGTGGGATTAGCGAGTTACTAAAGCTGGGTGTGGCTGATGCTTTAGTGGGTTACCGACAACCTGCACCCCTCGTACGCGGACACACATGGAGGAGTCAACGGCACGCTCATTAGATACGTCCCCCACCACTGCTGCCTTGAACCAGAGTGACACCAAATTAGCAACAACCTTGACAGATGAAAGGGAGACTAGCCACCACCGCTTGAACACTCAATCTGCCAACTTTTGGGAACTGGATTGCTCACATTATATGAAAGGTTTGACCTAAATGGGCCCCAGGCTTGATCTTTGGCGTAACTAATTTTTTTGGGAAAAAGGCTAGTAAAAACTCGGGGAGGGAGAGAGAATCAGGATTTTTTTTTGTCTTTGCCAACTGTTACAATTAACACCAGAGTCTAGGGTGGGACTACAGGCTATGGGACTTCAGGGTAGTTTCGACTGGAACCCTCCACCCTCATAGCAATGTGGAAAATGGATTATTAGGGCAGAAAAAAATGGTGGGTGGGTGGGTGTGTAAGTGTGTGCACATGGTGATCATTCAGGCCTTGTAAGTGACAGCCTGTGGACCCATGCTTATGAGCAACAGGCTATTTAAATATTTATCCCTCTCTCTCTTCACTTTTTTTTTTTTTGAGCTAGAGTCTCACTCTGTCACCCAGACTGGAGTGAAGTGGCCGCT
>NW_007063868.1:538566-607150 GCF_000164805.1 Carlito syrichta | reverse complement strand
CTCAGGCAATCCACTCACCTCAGCCTCCCAAAGGCGCGGGATTACAGGCTGAGCCACCGAGCCCGGCTTCTCTTCACTTTTTAAAGGAGATTTGCAGGAGGGGAACTAACACAACCAAAAAACACAAAATCCCAAGTCAAAGGAATGTGAGTGAATTTTAAAGTTGACACATTTCCTCTAGTATGAGACTTCAGGAAACTTCTGGTGAGGAGGAAGTGTGAGTTTGGTTTGGAAGGCCTGAGCCAGGTGTGAGTCCAGAGAGACATGGGGTTAGTATGTACAGAAACCAGGTTAAAAAAAAATTTAGTGCTGCAGGTTTGACTTGGAAGTTGCTGGTGACAGCAATGACCTGGGAAGGGAAATGTTTGCTTGAAAAGGGCTACAATTTGTCTACTTGGTAGGACTTCAAGGTAGATGAAGGCCAGGGAAGCCTCTTCTGAGGGAAATTCTGCAGCAAAAATTTTTCTTTAGAGTTAGAAGGAAAGAGAAAACCCCAAACCAGTATGCAGAGATAATTAATGTTTATGCAAATGAACCACTAACCAAGAAAACAAGGAAAATAAAAGGAACAAAATGAATTTTTAATGGACATGTGCTTTAAGCATGCCAACAGACAACACACCACTAGAGACAAACATCAAAAGCAAATCATAGTGCTATGATCAAATGATGGGTACATGAGAATACACCCCGCTCCGTCCCCCCATGTTGCTTCTCTTTAGCGATTAGTCCAGAGTGCTTTAGTGGCTGAGCACACTTGAGATACTTAAATCGGGAGGTGAACATAGATGCAACGTGACAACTAGTAGCACAGGAAACATCCGATTGATTTTCAAAGTGCACGAAGCAATGCTATTTTCAAGTTCATTAACTTGAGTCTCTGCACCATCACTCAAAACAACAAAAAGGCTTTCTTCTTCTTCCAATACAATCCAATTGTAATTAAAAATTTGTTCTGGCAAGCTACAATTTAAAAATCTAGATTAAAAACAGGCATGGGAGCAGATGCTGAAAGCATCACAGTACTCCTTTCTTGTGTGCTTATATGGTTTTCTTAAAGGGAAATTTCTAAATACAAAAGAGCATAAAATTGGGTATCGGTCCTGATGATACAAAATTTAAAAACACACACATATATATATGAAAACATCACATATATACATATAGATCAATGACACACATAATATAATTTGGAGCCAGAAACACATGTGAGGGCTCCCTGATGACTAAAGACAAAACAGCAATTTTTTTTCTAAAATGAGTTTTGGTGTGTTTTAAGGCAGAGACCCAATAATGCTGCACACCACCCCCGGAACATAAGAAGCTTGGCATCTATCTATATATCCATCTACAGTCACAGGTAGATAGATATGTACATAGAGATAAGGAAAAACAAACAAGATGCTATATGATGTTATCCTGACAAAAGAAAAAAAAAGACATGCATCATGAAATAAAAAGACACATCAGACTTAACTCATGGAGAACACATATCAAAACAGGTTTCTGATTCCGCTAATACATCTAAATATGGCAAATGAGCAAGTGAATGTCTCACAAGGCTTCGATGTATAATATGGATTTGGTTTGGTTTTTATCAGTACCAGGAAATCGCCACTTTCACCAGCTTTTCTTTCTAAGGAAGAGGATTTCTGTTAAAACATGTTCAATCCCAGCTGGTGGCCTGAGAAATGCCATCCTAAAAGACTCCCCCCGCCCCAGAGAATTCCACAAAAAGTCTTGAGAAAACGAAGGATGATTCAGAAGATTCACCCAAGACATACAACGGAGCTTCTGTCTACAAAGACTTGGGCCACCATAACTCCTGAAGCGGGAGGCGTGTGAGGGCTCCCTGGCACGGTCCACCGAGTGCAGCGTTCAAGTAAGCAGGATGAACCACAATGGCTTTTGTTCCGTTTGTTGGAAAAAAATTAACACAGTTTGACACCCTGAAGTCATTGACTGAATGCAGAGGCATGGAAGTCTGGTAGGCAGGCTTCCAAAACAAGCCAGGAGCTGCTATCACCTGCTGCGCCCGCAGCCTGGCGGAACCCAGGGTGAGTGAGGCGGAGGTGGCAGCAGCGGGCAGTTCCCTCCTGAGGCCAGCTGCGACACCTGCTGCAGGCAAGCTACGGTTCTCAATTCAGGACTTGGCAGAACAAAGGAAGAGAGGAACCGGTTTATCAAAAGGAATAATGACCCAAGGGTCTCAAAACGTTTGAGGTTGTGTACCTAAAATTGAAATAGCTTCCAGAGTACATCTGACTTTCTATTTTTTTGTCATCTCCAATCAATGAATACATCCTTTATGGAATGTGACACAGCTGACTTCAGGTTTGAATGTTAGTATTGACTGTCTCCTTCCTCATACACCAGGTCTCCCTAGTTACTAGTAAACTATTGCAGGTTAATAACATCTGAAAGGGGGCTACATACAGCACAGTACTGTGCCTTGTTAGTATAACTGGATGTGTCGTACCTGTTAGATTCTAGCTTTCTTCTTCATTATGCTGTAATCTCATTTAATTTCATTTCAATTACTCATGTAAGGATTTCGCTGTAAGATCTTAATAAAGAGCTCACAATAAATAAACAAAAAATAAGTATGGTGCTTTAAGGCAACTGGGCATCCATCAGTTAAGAGACTCAAATAAACATGAATTAAATGCAAACAAATATGAAACCAAGAAGGAAGGCTATGAGTTAAGTAAAATTTTCAACATTTTGGGTGAAGTGGAAGTCAAAAAGCCAAAACCAAGAGGATCTGGAAAGGATGGTTCTTGACAAATAGTAGTGAACTTCACAGTCCAGACCATGACTGGTCACTGGCTGTCCGTCTGCTATTAAAGTTTTTGTAGTTTTGGTAGGTTTGAGAGCGATAACTAACCCGTGGAGATCCCTGTTCGGCCGGCAAACCGTTCTGGGAAACTTGCTCTCCTTTTGAAGTATCCCTGTTAGGTGAGGGCAGAGAAAGGAAAAAAGACAGAAGAGGGAAGGGAGGGAAGGGAAGAGGAGGGGAAGAAGAGAAAGAGGAAACCAACAGGAGAGGGTGGGGAGAACAACATCACTCAATTTTATTACAAGTTTTCTCTCAAAAAACATAAGCAACCCTTGCACAGAATGCAATTTTTAAAAAATTTGAAACATCCAAGTGTTTCAAACAGACTCTAAATAGACTACAGGATGCCCCCTCCCAAGCCTTATGCCAAATAAAGGCAGCATCAGGGCTGCCATGGAGCTCTTCCCATGGCAAAATGATATACCTTTTGGAAATAGAGAATAATTTCTGCCCTTTGTGTGAAGTCACTCAGAACTTTCCCAAAGCATCAACCACAAAACCACCAGCCTGAAGTCTGGGTAGTTCACTTCATCGATTTAACCACAGGGAAACTCCAAGTGTTTCTGTGTGCTATCTACATTCCACTTCTGCCATATATGACCGTGGGCGAGTCAGTCCTCAAATGTTATTCAGGGGTGATTATTCAGACTCTGAATAGGCCACAGAAGCAATTCACAGGAAGGGCATGTGGTCAGGCCTAGCAAAGCAAGGCTTCAGAAAGATGCTCCATAAACCTCACTTGCCACCGAGGCTAAGATTCTGGCCTCTGGGGCTGTTGTGACTCACCACTGCTGCTGGGACTCGGCCTCCTCTGAAACCTTCGTGCTCGGCTCAGGGGAAGGCGGCCGTCTCTTCCTCTCCTCTTCCTCTTGCTGTCTGCGCACTTCCAGTAACTCCAACTGAGGAGGAACACAGTGATGTTCAGCAGAGCCCGAAACTCTGCCTCTTTTAAGGCCAGGCTATAGGAACCCAGGAAGTCCTCCTGTCTTGTTATCTAAACTAGATCACATCAGACAACCAGAAGCTCTAACACATCCTAAGTAAAATGGAACGGGGGTCCTAGAAACTGCAGCTACAACCTAAAACTGTAGGAAACGAAGGTCTCTTCTAAGGGCTGGCAAAATTCCTGTGAGTTGTTGGTATGACCCCTGGGAGCTCGGGTTTGACTTCTATGCAGCCCTCAACTCTGCCAAGGAGGAAAGTACCTGAGCCTGGGGGTCTGTGCTGGAATCCCCAGGAGAGCTCAGACACCAGAGACAGAGCTGCAATAATTCTCAAGGAAGCCGCCTGTGCTGTGGTGGGAATGTGTCCAACCAAAACCCAAATAACACATACAAAAGCCGCAGAGCAGTCTCACTGAAATGAAACCATTTCATGAGCCACGGGCACACACCAAAAATACTGTTTTAACACAAAAGTAGGCAGACACGTTTTAAATGCCCAGAATAGAAGAAATTAGAAAGAAACACCATTTTTGTGCACTGCAAAGAATCAGCTTCCTAACAGGAGTGCAAAAGTCCCAGGAGAAGAAACACCAGAGCACAAGCCCTATTCTAAGGCCTTTATATCAGCAGAAGAGATGACCAGGAATGGGAATTTACAATGGAGTAGCATCAAGCTATTATGTGATGGGGATTCTAATTCTGAAATTCTGAAGAAAATTGTAAGGTTGGGCCCCCTTGGTACCAAAACTTCTATGAGATACAGGAGAAAGGCAGATCAAAAAGAGAAAAGCAAACACCATGAAATCAGTTCCCAGGCAGGAAGCGATTATAAGTGATCATAATCCACGTGCTCAGAAGGTGATAGAGGGTAGCGGCCTTGACCCTCTCCCCAAGTCCTGTTCCAAGGGACTTCAAGAAGATGTTTACTGCTTTAAAAACAAAACAACAAACAAAAACCCGAGCAATTGTATAAACTTGGTCTAAAAGGCAAGCAGGAAGAAGCTGCCCACGGCACCAGCAAGCAAAGCACTCCAGCATCTGGCGGCCACTTACTGTTGTCAGCCTTTCCAGGGCGGAGAACCTCTCGTCCCAAGTCGCTGCAGACTTTTCAAATGCCTCGTGGCGCTTGATGAGTTTCTCCACTTCGTCCACGCTCTGGCCGATTTCTCGGCTGGATAGGTACGGCTCCTGTCCAAGCAGCCAGGCCTCGGCCACACTGGCGTCTCTTGAGAACTGATGGACCTCCAGAACTGCACAGGGTACCAAGAGTGAGTGCGTGCTGGCCGCCAGGTGACCTGGCGGTCACCAACGACTTCGTCTCCCAGTACAATGCCCTCTGGTGACAGCTACCTGCACAACCAGTTTATCGTCTAGATCAGTGCTGTCCAACATAAGTGTTAACATGAGCTACATGTGCAACTTTAACTTTTCCAGTAGCCACATTAAAAAGAGTAAACAGAAGGCCAGGTGTAGTGGCTCACACCTGTAATCCTAGCACTTTGGGAAGCCAAGGTGGGAGGACAGCTTGAGCCCAGGTGTTCAAGACCAGCCTGGGCAACACAGTGAGATCCAATTTCCTAAAAAAAACTTAAAAAAAAAATTACCTGAGTGTAGTGGCATGCCTCTGTACGCCTAGATACTCAGAAAGCTGAGGCAGGAGGATCACTGGAGCCTTGGAGTTCAAGCTGCAGTGAGCTAGGATTGTGCCACGGCACCAGCCAGGGTGACAAGAGTGAGATCCTGTTTCTTAATTTAAAAAAAAAAAAAAAAGTCAGGCTCGGTGGCTCAGCCTGCAATCCAGCACTTTGGGAAGCTGAGGTGAGTGGATTGCTTGAGTCTGTGGGTTTGAGACCCACCCAGACAACTTGGCAAGACCTCGTCTCTACAATAAGTCAAAAATTAGCTGGACGTGGTAGCATGCACCTGTAGTTCCGGCTATGTGGAAGGCTGAGACGGAAGGATAGCCTGAGCCTAGCAGGTCGAGGTTGCATTGGGCCGGGGAGTGTACCACTGCACTCCAGTCTGGGCGACAGAGACTCCAACTCAAAAAAAAAAGTAAAATAAGAGAAAAAGAGTAAAAAGAAACAAGTGAAATTAACTTTGTAGTAGTATAATGTATTTAACCCAATATAGAAAAAATTATCATTTCAACAAGTAATCACTATAAAAATTATCAAATTCTGTTACAATCTTTTTTCTTCTAAGTCTAAATGCAATGTGAATTTCATACTTATTGCACATGCTTACCACACATTTCAATGTGAGACATTTCAAGTTCTCAAGAGCCACATGTGGGACAGTAGCTATCACACTGGGCAGTGCAGACCTAGAATGTACACTCTGCTCACTCAGTCCTACCTCACGAGTTAAGCCTTGGGGATTCAGTCTACACCTAGCCACGCCACATGGATGAACAGGCATTCATCCATCACCCTCTGTTGGATGGCAGTTGTTTTATTTCAGGGGTGTGAAAGGGAGAGAAGGATAAGAGTATGCTATGGAAGCTGTGGACAATGTGGGCTGAGGCTTTTGTTCTGTTGCTCCACATGTGAGGAAATGGGGCATTAGCTCCACGACAGTTATGATAAAGCAAGTGAGAACCTGGTGTTGCATATGCTAACACTGATTTCCACTGCGCTTGATGTAGCAATGCCTGGGGCTCCTCAGGTAATAAATCAACTACGGGCAGCATCAGTGTCCCCAGGAGCCAGTCAGTTATCTCCTTTCAGCCCCTCAGTAGCCCCCAACACAGCCACATGGAGAAGATGCCACCTGTGCACTAGGGACTTGTCAGCTCTACAAGTCAGGGACCATGCATGTCACCACTGTGTCCCTGGTGTACAACCTGGTATCCAGTTCACAGTGTGTGATAACGGGTTTTGCTGATTGAATCCTAAAAATGTACAGACCAAATCTTCATGCGAAGAATGGTTAAAAGTGCCATTTCTGAGGGCTCTAGGTTTGGTTTCTAGTAAGCACCCACAATGTGCACGGGTGGGGTTAAGGTAAGGACAGAGCCCAGAGCACCAACACAGAATGGCAAAGCATGGGAAACAACACTTGAACTAGGCTACTTTTAGTGTCCCTGCCAATTATGCAATGCTATTCCCAATACTATACATTCCAAACCCTGTGTTGGCTCACATATGCCTTTATAAAATGAGGACTACAAATAGAAATCTACCTCACAGGGTCACTGTGAAGAGTAAATAGAGAAGTACATAAAAAACACTTAGAACAATGCCCAGTTCACAGCAAAAGCTTAAAACAAGTTAGCTTTATTATGTTATTGACCTATTAAGAACACCAAATCGGAGGCTATCCAGTCAACTTTCCACCTTTAAAGAGTTGTCCTTGAAGACAACTGAGGGAACAGGGACTTCTATCTGTACTCTCCCATGGGGGTGCTGACTTGTCACCCCTGTGTCATCCCTAAAGAACACCCAGCTCCCACTTATGACACTGAGATCAACCATGGGGTGGAAAACAATGAATATGCCACAGGAAGCTTCTTGAAAGAAATATTTGCCCATAAAATGCTGAAACAGGACACTAAAAAAGCATCCAGAATTCCAAAAACCACTAAGTGATAACATTACATCAGTTAAAGCAGAAAAATACACTTGCATGCTTCCCACGAAAACCCAAAGACCAGCAAAATAAACGAAGCACATCCTTACTCAGTCTTAACCATTCCCATCGGTCTTCCCACTTGTCGATCATTTCTTTTCTCTTTTCCGTCAACTGCAGTAACTTTTCCTTGATCTGTGTAGAAAGGAGGAGTCCCAGGACATCTTAATAGAATGTACCACATCCTCTTGATGGGTCACTTCATACAAGAAAAATACATTTTCTGCGGGAACCACCATTAAACCAGGAAACTCTAAGGACTGCCCAGTCTATCTGTGTACTGGGAAAAGAAAGAAAAGCAAGGCAATGCTCCTTCCAGAAGGGCTGGGGAAATGCAGGGTACTGCCCCGAGCTGCTTCATCAGGAGGGGGCCAAGAGTGCACTGGGCCCTTGCTGGACTCGGGACTCCCTGCAGTGAACACATTCAGGATGAAATGGGCAGTAAGAGGGGCAAAGCCCTGATCTCTCTGGAAGGATACCCATTCCCGTGCAGGGGGCCGTACACTGAACTACCCATTTACCTCTCCATGACCATCACATCTAACCAGAATCAGTAACTACCCACAGTAAAGAGCAAACTGATCTAGGACCTATGCAATGGACAAGGGTGTCAACTAGAAATTAGAGTGCCGATGAAGGAGGTAGGCCAGACTGTTTTTCAACCTGTTGCCCTAAAAAACTGTCTCTGCACCACAGACTTAACGGCCTGGGCCCAGAGGGTTGCACTGTATTATTTTAGACACACAGGAAAACAACAAGGAGTTTTGAATGCATGTGCATGTGTGTATGAATGTAAATATATATTTCTCTGTATGTGTGTGCGTGTGCGCGCACGTCCGTGTACACACACACACACACTAAAGTCATTTTATATCTTACTTCCAGCTACATTTACCCCGTGGCCCCAAAGCCAAGTAGCATCCTACCTCCTCAGATGCATAGTGTTTTCTTGCCAACAGGGATTTCCCAAGTTCAATGCAGGTTGTGAAACTGTCATTACGTGCATCGATTTCAGCTTTGATACCTTGATGATTATTCATTAATAGTTCAACAGATGATACATCCCTATAACCACACAAACAATACTTCCTTTAGGAGCTCAAGCTTTTCAAATAAATGTACAGGTTTTAAAACCCATGCCTAATTTGAAGGAAACTGTCTGAGGACCTTTCGGGTCTGAGCTCAGGTTGGGCCACTGGAACCAAAGCACAATGACGGCATCTCTCAGGACCAGCTCTGTAATCAAATATTTAGTAATCAAAAATAATTCAAAATGGTTTCGAGGTGGGTGCAAAATAAAACACTAGGTTTCTGTTCAAACTTTTTGGTACTTAGAAACGCAATTCAGAAAGACTGTCTTCCAGAAGGCACAGAGGCAAGAACAGGCGCCCGATCGCCCCCTGATGAGTTGGCTTCTGAAGGCTCAAGATGTCTGTTCCCAAGAGCAGCCAATACAGCCTCCTTATTTATCAGACATGAGGCTATACACAATGGACTAGCTCAGATAGTAGTGACTGGAAGGGCTATGAGAGCTCCTCCTGGGTTAGGACCTATTGACACTGATCCAGGGAATGCAACTGCTTTTTCAAGATAGAAATAAAAATGTTTCTTCTTCTGTGCATAGTTCATTTCTCAATTACAGTGGGGGTGGGAGCTGACAGAGGAGAATGAAGGTTATATATGTACCTGCTTGGTCATCTACCAATTTCTCTTCACTCATTTGCATGAAACAAAGCCAAAAATACAAAACAAATATGAAATATGAAATAATCCCAGGACACCATTAATACAGGTACACAGGAGAAGAGGCACCTTCAGTCACGCTTATGGGAAGGGATAGAGTGGGTTTGGATCCAATAAACAGACATAGAAGAAGAAGTGAGAAAAACCATCCCATTGAGAAGGTAAGATGGTCAGTCACACCCACGGTATGTGGTACTTGAAGCCCGAGGTCCGACTTCAAGCACAGGAAGGCCTGGGAGGGTATGGGAACATGGGGGTCAGGTTGGGGGAGAACCAGGGAGGGCTCAACAACTCTGGGCCCAATGGTCCCTGGCGATGGAGTGTAGGTGGCAACAGGAGCTGCGACTACTCTCCCAAAGCACCTCTCCATCCCTGCTCTGGCCTCAAAGCTCTCAGGGCAGAACTGCTTTCTCAAGGATCCTGCTTCTTTCTGGAAGATCCCTTCTACCCATCAGCCTAGGGTCAGTGAGCCCAGAAGGCTGGGAGTGTTACCTTGGCTTCTCCTGGGCTTCGATTTGCCGGATGACATCCTCCATCCAGAGCATGAGGTCACGCACCATGCTGAAGAAGCGGAACTTGTCCCCTGTGTCCACCAGCCGCACCCTGCGGCCCTCACAGGCGTCCAGCAGGGACTTCCAGGCTTCTAAGACCTCGTTCTCCCGCTTCTGGATGTCATCGGCCTTGTCACCCGCATAAGCTGCCTGGAGGCGGGCCGCGTCCTCCTGCAGCTGCCTTACCTGTGAAGCCACAAAGGACACTAGCAGGTCAACTCACTGTGGTGTTTCCACCATCAACTCAGTCTCCTCTTCCATTCTGTTCACATATTAAGAGCGCACCAAGTCAAAATGTGGCCCCTAACTCCCCAAGTAGCTTTCAATTTCTTTGGGGAGATCCAAGTCATGAGGTTTAAGTTTTTTAAAAACCTACTGAACGACATGATTACATTCTGTACAGATGACAAAACAAATGAAATGCTACAGAAACACAGGAGGCAGAGCTGAGTCAGGAAAGGTCCCCTGGAGGTGGCTTGGGATAGAAGTGTGAGATGTACCTAGACATACTTTAGAAAACAAATACCTAATCTGCTTTTTCAGAATACAGATACATGTTTTTATCATGAATATGAAACTGTCCAGAAAAGCACACTTTGAAAATGACTTCTCAGCTGGGCTCAGTGGCTCAGTCTATAATCCCAGCACTTTAGGAGGCCAAGGTGAGAGGATTGCCTAAGCCTGTGGGTTCAAGACCAGCCCGGGCAACTAGGTGAGACCTCGGTTCTACAATAAGTAAAAAAAAAATTAACCGGGCATGGTAGCAAACACCTATAATTCTGGTTACTTGGAAGGCTGAGGCAGAAGGATCACCGGAGCCCAGCAGGTTGATGCTGGGGTGGCCATAAGTGTGCCACTGCACTCCAGCCTAGGTGATGGATTGAGACTCCGACTCAAAAAGGAAAAAAGAAAATGACTTCTCAATGCTATGTGATGTTGCCATAAACAACATATCCCTGTAAGAGTTCTTGCCATGTGACACTTACTACTCAAACAATATAAAACCACGCCATCTGATGTACAAGGAGGTAAAATGTGAACTAGTCAAATTCCAACACACACTTGGCAAAACTGAAAATTAACAGTGAGAATTATGATTTGGTACATAAACGTTTCCACTTACATCTATGTATTTTTGTTGAGTTATCTTTTTCAGTTATGACAGTGACCAAAAGAAAAGAAAAATAACAACAAACCACCACAAAAACAGGCATGGAAAGGAAGTTCAGAGAGCAGGAAATGCAAAGGGGTCTTAAACATGACAAAATGCTTCACAGAGAGATTGCAACATGTCATCTAGTAGTTGGCAAAAAGCCCAGTTTGATGACATGTGTGTTGGGGAGCTCCTTCCTTGTTGACAGAAGTGCAACAGACCATAGCCCCTTTCTTTTTTTTTTTTTTGAGTTGGAGTCTCACTCTGTCGCCCAGACTGGAGTGCAGTGGCTGCTCCTGGCCACCGCAGCCTCGACCTGCTGGGCCCCGGCGATCCTTCCGCCTCAGCCTTCCAAGTAGCCAGAATTACAGGCATGCACTACCACGCCCGGCTGATTTTTTTATTTATTGTGGAGAAGAAGTCTCGCTGCCAGGCGGGTTTCGAACCTGCAGGCTCAAGCAATCCACTCACCTCAGCTCCCAAAGGTGCGGGATTACAGGCTGAGCCACCGAGCCCGGCTCACAGTCCCCTTTCGAAAGTAAATAGGCAGTATTCATGGAAATTGAAAATGCATATGCCTTCTGACTTTAAGGTCCCACGTTGGGGAATTTATTCTACATATATTCTTGCATACTTAGAAGATGAAATATGCATAGGCTATCTACTGCAGCACTGTTTGTAAAAGTAGAAGTAAATGCCCATCCATGAAAGAATGGCTTAATTAATGATGATGCATCCAGGAGGGACTTCTTTGTAGCTGTGTAAAGCATGAGAAAGTGAGCTACATATTCATATGAAAAGCCCTCCAAGATGACAGCTAAGTGCAAAAAGCAAGTGCAAGAAAATGTGCATACTATGCTACTTTCCATGTCAAAAAAAAGGAAAAACCCAGAATATTCTTTTGCTTTTTTGAGGGGGGGTATGTCTTTATAATAAACTAATAACTGCAGCTATTTTACATTTAAATTTCCTTTTCACGTGTTTTACATAAAATACATAACATCAGTAATGACATACATGTATACAATGTCTAGTTAAAGATAAACACGTGGGGGAATGGACGCTCAAGTCAATATTTACTGACAAGTCTGTGTGATCAAAGAAGTCTTTAGATAACAGTTCGGGGCAACAAGAGCTTTTAGATGTCTCTGAGTGGAATATTTGGAGAAATGCTACATGGGGGACGTAGGTGAGCTAAAAGGGGTGGGAATGAACAGCACTAGGGCTTTGGGAGAGGTGACAAACATCCACACTCTATCAATTACTGACGCCCAGGTTGCACAAAAGGACTTTAGGTAATGATAGGTAAGAAAAAGAAGTTTCTACAAAGGATGCAATGAAGAACCAATGCTATTTGGTTTCTACTGGGATTTGATTTCCATAAACTAAGGGACTTTTGTAGTTATTCCTTAATTATGGCTCAGGTATAACAAATTACAATGAGCAAGTTCTTAGGAAATTACTGGGAAAGTTAATTTCCTACACAACTAACTATATCTTTCCAAACACCTATTTTTGTGCCTATGGTTGTTTTAAATTTGCCCTCACAATAAAAAGTAAGATGAAAGAGGGCAGAAAAAGTAAAAACGCCCACAAAAATTAACTGCTGCTTTGCATAGCTCACTGAAGACAAGACCATCCTTGGGTGTAAAACTG
The DNA here is from genome assembly GCF_000164805.1 of Carlito syrichta. Taxonomy (NCBI): domain Eukaryota; kingdom Metazoa; phylum Chordata; class Mammalia; order Primates; family Tarsiidae; genus Carlito; species Carlito syrichta. Next base: position 594,634 of record NW_007063868.1, on the reverse strand, counting down.
TGTCACTTCTTCCTGTCCCCATCCGGAATGGAGATGGTGGCAGGTCAAGGGGGCACAAGAGGAAATGACCAAGGAGGAAACATCACATGTTTCTGCCCTGTTATTCTGCAGTAATAAACCCGGGTCAACTCCATACTTGCAGAGGTGGGGGCACGCATCCCTTCACAGCTGTAAAAGGTCTAGCCCATAAGGTATGGTGAGGTGCAGACTGTCAGAATGGATTCTGGTCCTGGATGTTTCTGGACCCTTGTTGGGATCCCTCACCTCTGCACCTCACATGGTAAGAAAACAAGAGAACAACTTCGTTTCACAAGTCTCTTGCAGTTTTAAAAGTGAATGGTCTTACAGGTGCAAAGACCTGAGCTGCTAAGGTGTTTTCTCTAGGCATCCCAAAAGCTTCCCTAAGTTCTTGTTGTATAACAATAATTAAAAAACATTTACAGAGCTCTCACTATGTTTTATAAAACATTTTGTAAGCAGTATCTCGATCCTCAAAGCATTAGGGAACTGAAGCTTAGAGAGGCAAATTAAACTTGCAACCACAGAGAGTAGCAGGAATTAAAAGGACGTGGGAGACAGTGGCAGCCAAGGTGGTCCCTCCACAGAAACAAACTCCGAAGTACACCAAAGCTATCTACAGGCGGAGGAGCTAGACTGGGTCAGCCTGAGGCCAAATCTGGGCTGTCTGTTTTTGTAAAATAAAGATTTACTGGAACACAGCCACACCCATTCATTTTCACATTGTCTATGGCTGCTTTATGCTTCAGTGGCAGAGGGCAGAGCTGCAATGGCCTTTACCAGAAAAGTTTTGCTGTCCCATGCACTAGATAATCAATACGCTCTTAACAAATAAGAACAAAAGCCCTTACATACTCAGGGATGGCATCTTTAATAAAACTGGCTTCTTTTCTAGGACCAAGAAATTAGAAGAAAAAAAATGCAATTTATTTTTCAACTAGGAAGTATAAGACTAAACAAGAAACTGCAGAGATTAGAAAGGAAACCAGAGAGTGATTACACTAGATTCTTATTGTTATTACTCTGTCAAACATTTTTTAAACAAAGCCTCGGTGTTAGTCATTTTATACTGGGGGGAAATATGTCAGGCATATTAAAATGTTAGAGTCCTGCTTTTTCTCTTTCCAGATACATAACTCAGGCCCTGGTTGATGGAAAATGAGAAAGCATTATTTTGGGTAGATATGCTGACATAATATAAACTCTTGTTGAGGTCTATAATTTGTATAAATCTGTGTATGCATCTGGTTTATTTATTTTAATCATGGGGACAGTCATCTGATGTTTGCAAATGGAGCAAATGTAGAACTTTTTAATAATGCTCCATTTGGGAGAATGTAAGTACTCCCAAATGGAGCATTATTACAAGGTGTGTGCACCTGTATGCATATATGTGTTCAATTTGGGGCAATTATTTTGGAGCATGTTTTTAGGAGTCAAGGAATGGGAGATACACAGAAATGCACACAGATGCACTATGGAGAGAAAACCTTCTTTCCATCCCTCACCCTCCCCATCCCCAGAAGCTGCCCCACCCACCTGAGTGCCCAGGGCCTGGATGTCATGCTCAAATGTGGTGTGCATTCTTTGTAAGGTCTCCACTGTGTTCTGATCTCTCCCAAGCTCCTCAGGGAGTTTCTTGTGTTTGTCCTGTATGCGCCCAAAGATCTCCTTGGCATCGTGGTAAAACTTATGCAGTTCATAGGAGGCAGCAAGAATTTGTGTTCTTGTATCAATGAGCTCCAGGAGGTCAGCCCAGGCTTCATTGAGGCCGTCCTTCCACTCAGCAATGGTGGCAGCATCTGAATGTCCAGAGTTGATAAGGTCATCTGCCATGTGATTGACTGTGTCCACGCGCTCCTGCCCAATGTTCCCTGTGTCTCGGGCAAATTCCCGGAATCGTTCTTGTAACATCTGAAACGGGGATGAACAAAGAGATCAATGAGACCATTGTGAGCGTTTCTTGATCACATGAACGACTTTTGGAAAGCAGCTGCCTCTAAGCAAGATGTAACCCGTAATACTCATGACTTAAGAACAGCAGATCTTGGCTCTAGAACCTCTTTATTCATCAGATTTCTCTCTTGCTCGCTGCAGCAGGGGCACTACCTCTGCCTCCTTTCACTATGGTAGGGGGGGCACACAGAGTTTAGCCAACCTAAGTTAGTGTCACCTGTTTATAAAAACACCTCATTGAGATCAAACCATGCCATGACCTCCAATTTCAGTCCAGGGTATGTCATCTGCTCTACAGATGAGGCCTTCCAAACACTCACCCACTGCACAACCACTCATGTGCTGCCCAAGTACTTGCCGTGACATGCTCATAGTCCTGCCCCAGTTCGTGGGACCCTGCGACCACCTCCCTCTCGGCGATCCACTGCTCCAGGTCATCCACCTCCCGGTTGAGCTGGAATAACCTGTGCCTCTCATCCAGCTTGCCTCTCCTCTCCTCGGCAAGGTCTTTCAGACCGGCGTACAGTTTGTCCACTTTGGACTGCCGCATGCTAATACGCTCACTGGAAAAAAGAGGGGGCAATGGGGGGGAGGAGAACCTAAATGTCCATTTTCTTCAGGGGAAAAACAAATGGGGTGGAGATAATGGGAGAGCATGTTATATCACATTTTCCCCAGGAAACTCTGGGTAACCTGCTTAGCCCGAAAAACAAAACTCTGAAATTGGCCCCAATTTCAAGTAAGGAAGGGCCAATATGTAAACAAAAATCCAATGATTAAGGCAGAAAGCCATCTTGAATGAAATGACGGGGCGGGGGAGATGGGGCAATAGGAGAAACTCTAACTCTACACTGCTGGCTCTGCAAGGCAGGATTTCCTTTGATGTTAAAAGTTTATGCAAAATCCAGAAATAGTTTTCCTTCCTCAGCTGCCCTGCTGCCAGAGGAACAAATGATACACCTGTCTAGCATGCACCGGCCTCTACCTTCTCTGGGCGGTGTGCTCTTCCCTGCTGGAAGGGCTGGACCAGCTGCTCCCGCTTTGCAGGTCCTGAGTGTGCAGTCAGGACACCACGCCCCCCAGCCCTCTGACGTCCCCCCAGAGTAACAATCTTGAAAAACAGGTGTCTATCCCTGGAGACTAGGAAGGCTACTTTCCTGGAAAGCTTGATAATGAACATCTTAAGGACCCCCTAGACCTGCCAACTCCAACCTTTCTTCATTAGGGACCAGTTTTGTGGAAGACAATCTTTCCACGGATTGCGGGGAGAGGAATGTACAGTCAAGCTCATAAGGAACATGTAATCTAGATCCCTTGACGTGCGGTTCATATCAGGGTTCATGTGCCTATGAGAATCTAATGCTGCCACTGATCTCACAGAAGGCTGAGCTCCACTCACCTGCCGCTCACCTCCTGCTTGTGAGGCTCGGTTCCTAACAGGCCTTGGACCAGTATCAGGTCATGGACCAGCCGTAGACCAACACAGCCACTGACATCATCTCCCCCAACCTGCCTTGGTTAAACACACAAGACTGATTCTATCCTTCCTGAGTCATGAAAGGCATTTACGTGGAAGCCTAAAACTTCTCTGGAAGTTAATACAGAAGCCTGGTACCCTGTCAAGTACCACACTCAAGTCTTCTTCTCTTAAAGGAGTTCTAAGCACTTGACATATGAGTTAGTGGGTGATATCATTTTGTTCTTCCTGGGTTCCCTTTTATTTTATATGTCTATGCATTCTTGCCAACTACTCCTCTTAAAACTAATCATTCCTTTCCTAAACTGGATGACTTTTTCAGCCCCAGGGGAAGTGCTCTGATTATCTGTATCTGTACAAGTCAATCTACACTTCTGATTCATGACAACAATAATCTTTAAACAGGGCCTTAACCAACAGGTGATATTTAACCCATAAGAGCAATTACCTATTAAAACAGTTCACCCTTATCGTTCACAACAGGCCTACTGGGTCGGTTTTTAAAATGTTTCCAAAAGATTCACTTTACCAGTACTTCACAATGGATGCTGCCATTTTCTTTCTGCGGGGGTGAGTAAGAGACCCCCCTGAGAGGACTTGAGAGCCAGGTCTCACCTTCACAAAATGGTGCTCACCTTTCAGGATGGCTGTCGGCTACCAGGGCCCGGCTGGTCTTGGAAAGCTGATGCACCGTCTCTGCGTAGTCCTCCACAGCTTGCTCCAAGATCTGGTGCTTCTTCAACATGGAGACAGCACTCTGTTCATCCTGCACGGACAGGGGACTGTCACAACCACAGCTGTCCCTTCCAGCCCAAAAAAACAACCTTAAGGAGTAACAAGCCAACTGAATGGAAGGGCAGGAGGAAGGATCAGTGGGGAAAAAAAACCCCAAAAAACAAAAACAAAAAAAACTCCAGAAGTGTGATGTGGGTAGTGGAACACAGAAGTTCCAAGAGCATCCATACGGACTGTACCATAGGAGCCTCTGTGAAGATGAACCTGAGGAAAATGCAAAATGAATAAGGCCCCTCTGAGGTAGAGAGGTACAGCTCAGGAGAACCAAGTGTGCCTGACTAGGTGAAACTCCTTACGGTCTATCAGGTAGCAATCTGGAACCTTAAAATATTTTCAGATGGTCTCAAAAATCATCTTCTATGCTGTAAAGTTTCAGGAATCTTTAAATAGAGAGCAAGAAAAACTGGCAAATTTCAAAGATGACAGGATGAATCTAGTCTTAATGACAAGCAAGGATTCAGAGAAGAAAATTTTGGATCAAGGGAGAATCAGCAGTCAAATTTTAGACATTTCTACAGGCCTTGATAACCCCTTGACACTCAAAGGCAACAAGGGAAATTCCAGAGTCACCAGCATTAAACAAGTCCAGGGTATGAGTTTGAGGCTCTGCTGGGGCATGGATGCTTCCCGCCTCGTCTCCTGGAGGGCTGGAACCCTCTCTCACCTTGGCCTTCTCCTCAGACATCATATACAGCTCCTGTTCGCTCATCCACGCTTCAGCTTCAGCTGCATCAAAGTAGTACTGCTGGGCCTTGTGTGCCTCCTCAAGCCGCCTGTGGCGTTTCTCTGTCTCCTCGATGAGGAGACCCCACAGCTGCTTGAGGTCGGCGAGCCTCTGTCGGATCGCCTCAGCATTGAGGCTGCTGCTGTCGGTGACGATATTTTGGCTCCTCTCAAAGATGTCGTCAATGCGAGGCTGGTGCCCCTGGATTTCTTTCTGGAGGGTCTGTGTGGGAATGGAACCGCCTGGTGTTTATGTCAGGCCATTAGGGTCAAGAAGAAATCAAAAACCTTCAAAGCTCCCTCACATTCTCTGTCTCATAGTTTGGATCAATTATCTATCAGACTGAGCTAGCCAAAGCAGAAATGTTTACCTGATTTTTCTTTATCAACAGCTGCACAGTCTGGAGGTTATGGCCATGGTCTGTGGAAGTTGCCAAAGGCATCCTCTCTCCAACCCACAACTGGAAAGAATTGTAAGTAAGTGGTCAGAACCACTGAAAGAACAAATATAATGACACAAACAAGAGCAGCCAGGGATAGCAGGGGGGTCTGCTTCAGAGAGAGTATGCTAATTCCCACTGGAAAGGCTGTCTGAGGCTGGAAAGGCATGCCCTTCTTCTTGGAGACAGGGCAAGGGTTAGCCTTCCAAACTTTACCTCATCCTCAAGGTCAGACTTGCTGAGTCCTCATTATTTATTTCAAAAGTGCTGTTCTGGCTGAGCGTGGTGGCTCACACCTGGAATCCCAGCATTTTGGGAGTCAAAGACAAGAGGACTGCCTGAGCTCAGGGGTTCAAGACTTGGGTAACTTGGTGAAACCTTGTTTCTACAATAAATTAAAAAATTAGCTGGGCGTGGTGGTGTGTACCTGAAGTTCCACCTACTTGGAAGGATGAGACAGATGGACCACCTAAGCCTAGCAGGTTGAGGCTGCAGTGGCTGGGAGACTGCACTCCAGCCTGGATGACAGAGTGAGACTCTGACTCAAAGAAAAAAAAAAAAAAGCTGGGCATGGTAGCACGCATGCCTGTAGTTGTAGTTACTTGGAAGGCTGAGGTGGAAGGATTGCTTGAGCCCAGCAGGTCAAGGCTGCAGTGGCCATGAGTGTGCCACTGGACTCCAACCTGGGCAACAGAATGAGACTCCAACCAAAAAAAAAAAAAAAAAAAGTGCTGTGACATGAGTGGAACAAGGGAGTTGCATTTTGTATAGGTAGGAAGGAAACCTTAGGACACACAGAGCAGGGGTTCTGACAGCTCGGCTCAACACTGTAGCCCAAGGTAAGCTCAACAGAGCTCAACTTGAGAACGTGGGCTGCAGGGGAGGTGAGACGGTTCAGGGAAAAGCCACGCGTGCAGTGGGGGTCTACTCACGATCTCATCCTCCACATCCCTGTTGAACTGGTGGATCTCTTTGGAGGCCAGCAGATTATGCTTCCTTTCGCTCAAGGGCTCCAGTAACTCCATGAACTTGGTCTGCACGGTGAGACGCTTGCTGTCTACCTCATCAGTGCTCTTCCCCTCCTGGCTCAAGGCCTGGGCTTGGCTCTGGAGCTCTTCGATCTCCTTCTTCCGCACTTCCATCTGATTCTCCAGCATCTGAGGGCGGAAAAGCAGCAAGCTTCAGCATGTGGCAAAGACTGTCTTTTATAGTGACTGGTTCTAAATAGAAATGCTGGGTCTCTAGGACTTGGCCACAAGCTGCAAAGCCAGGAGAGTGAAAGAAAGATTCTGTCATGGACTTGCTTTCTCAAACTCAGGGGAAATGTCTTTATTATAAATCGGAGGTACATTCATTTGCCCTTAGGGCCCTCTACTGTGCTGTTAAAAAAAGAAACTGTTGGTGGAGTGCAGTGGCTCAAGTCTGTAATCCCAGCACTTTGCAAGGCCGAGGTGAGAGGATTGCCTAAACCCATGGGTTGGAGACCAGTCTGGGCAACTTGGTGAGACCTTGTCTCTACAATAAATTAAAAAACTAGCCAGGCGTGGTGGCGTGCATCTATAGTTCCAGCTACTTTGGAAGGCTGAGGTGGAAGGATTGCCTGATACCAGTAGGTCGAAGCTGCGGTGGCCGTGAGCATGCCACTGGACTACTCTAGCCTGGGCAACAGAGTAAGACTCCAATGCAAAAAAACCACAAAAAACAAAAAACAAACCTGCTGCATTTCTTTTATCATCTAAAAATTACCTTGAACAACTCAGATAATTGTCACATATCAAGCAGTTAATAGTAAATATTACTTTCCTTCATGTAAAATACAGAATTAAATGAAATGACTGCTTACGTGACTGTTAAATGGTGATAATTCCAACCAAGAAAATTATTTTTGAAAAATGCATTTCCAGGAAGATACTCAATATTCCTACTAATACTGTGTTTTTCTTGTTGATTCTGGAAATGTTCCAAGATGCTGTCAGGGTTAAAACCTCTTCACACAAAAGACAGTGGGTAGGCGAAGACTATGAAGGGAGACCCCCAAAAATGGGAATTTATTTATTAAAAGTGTGTATTTATCCTTACATATTTAACCCGCTGCACTTGGAGACATCTTGCATATCACCTATCAGTAACTTGACCGCACTTCTTAATGAAATAATGGAAAATGAATCACTGTATATCAAATAGTATAGCGTTGAAACTATTTTATGGTAATGTATTTGGTTTATAATGGAATTTTGGGCATTGAGGAACTTATTTATGACAAAAAAAAATCCAAAATTTTATCGATATTTTTCTTACATGTGATAATGTGTGAAAGAGTTACCGACATGTACTGCATGTTCATTGATACTTATTGTGCAACAGTAAGTTGTTTGACGTCTTCTTCTTGGTATTTTTCTGTTTGAGCAGATAATACAATCTCATTTTCTTCCTCCCACATTAATATGTAATTTACTGTCCAGTCTGATGTGGAAGGACACACTCATGATTCCCGAAAACCACTTTTCAACTGACTGATCATATCTCAGTATATATTCCATCTCTTTATTTGCTTTTTTGTGCAGCTGAATGAAAATCTTCAAGGACACATACATTTTTAAAAATTTGTGCTGGCATAAGTTTGCCTTGTATAATCACCAGCAATTGCTTTATGTCCTGAGAGGGGACAACAGAGTGTTTTGCTCAATTTATGATGAAGGGACATCTAAGTGCAAAGGGTTAAACTTCAGTCAACTTCAAAGTACTCTGTCTGATGCAATACACATAATCAAGATACTTTTTCCACTGCTCAAAAGAGTTTTTGAATTCATCAATGTTGATGTCCTTTAGTGCTTCTGTCATTTTTTGTTTCACCTCTTCCACATTGGTAAAATGTTTCCTTTTGAGGACTTTTTCCTTTTGAGGAAAACATGTTTCCTTTTGAGGAAAAAATGTTTCCTTTTGAGGAAAACAAAAAAAAGTCACTCAGGGTAAGACTGGTGAATAGGGATGATAGAGGATGGGGATCATGCTATTTTTGGTCAAAAACTGCTGAACACTCAGCATGGTGTGGGCAAGCTGTGTGTGTACATCACCCATCTGGAAATGGGCAAATGCACTGAAAGAATCTCCAAAAATGATTCACTGAAGCTGAATGCAGCCCCTCACAACAAAGCTAGCTGGTCCACTGATGCCAATGGGCTCCAGAACATTTGCCCAGCAGGGGAAGCTTGTTCTACAAGGGGTCTGCCCTCTGAAAGATAATTCCATTTTTTGGGGGGTGGGGGGGAAGGGTAACCTGTCGTTTAAGGGTAATGGCTGTAAAACAGACACAGGCCCAGGTATGTAGCTGCATTGTCCACTTGCCTGTTGCTTTTTCAGCAGGATGTTGACGCTGGTAAGGTCTTTTCCATAGTCATCAGATTGGATCTGACTCTCCAGGCCATGTAGCCATTTGTCCAGGTCTGCACAGCTCTGGGTGAAAAGTTCAGCCCTGTTTGCATCAAAGAGCCTCTGGGCCTTGGTCTGGGTGGTAGATTCAAGGACTTCCCACATTTTATGTAAACCAGTGAGTTTTTCCTTCACCACGGCTTCCGTCTCAGGCTTTTCTGAAATGAGCTGCATTCCTTCCTGGAAAATGCAAACCAGCATGGTTATAAATAAATAGCTTGCTACAGAAAAAAATGTCACCATGGAAAACAAACCTCAGATATTTGATCTTTTATTTATTTACTCATTCAACACACACACAAGTCTTTCCACATAAAGTTATTGCTGAGTAAAATCAATGATGGCCTAGTCTACGCACATTGTATGGGTTTCATGAGAGTTGAGAATAAGCGCTGCTCGCTGAAATACTTTCAACTGAGGCAATGGGACATTTCATGCTAACAACCTAAGATTCTATCCTCTCCACTCCATGCCTAAAGACCATATATAACATGTTATTTTAACTTTTAAGAGTCTGAAACAATATAAAAAGTGTGAAGGGAGAGAAGGAAGGGTGGGGAACTCTACATTCATTTTCAGTTATGTTGCACAGAATCTCTGTGCCCAAGTAACACATTATAACAAATGCTATAGTGACTGGTATACAGAAGTCACACAAGAAAAATAGGGAAAATTTAAAATACATATGTATTTTAAATTGCGTGCAACTGTATCTGATAAATGTGTCACAGTGCAACACAAACAGTATGATGAAGACAGTGGAAACCCTGCACGGGAGCTCACGTTCTCCCAGTAGTAGCAGGTGAGACGTATGATAGAACGGATACCCAGAATTCATTCCAAGAGGAATCAAGCCTTCTGTAACACATGGTTGGGTTTCTGCTTTTCTCCCATCTAGTGGGTTGAAGTTAGGAACCATAAGTGGAAGGGGAACAGCTACTAGCTGTGTAGCTTTCACAAATGATCAACAAGACTCAAAACACGCTAGGAAACGTGCTCAATAAAAAGGAGATCATCACCACTCTGAATATTTTCTCACCACAAACACATTGACCCTCATCAAACATTTTAGCTTACCTTCTCAATTTTGTCCAGCCATTCTTTGTTGGATGCGAGTTCTGCCATAAATGCTTGGTGTTTTAACCATTTACTATGCAGGTTTCTGGCTTCATCATAAGACATGTCCTGGGCTGTAAGCATCTTTTCATTGATCCAGAGGGACAGCTAGAGGAAAAATAAAATCAGGAAGGTTTCAGTGGTTATGATTCTAGACACCTGCCTTTTGTCTGCCTGTAAAGTGTTGGGTTTATGTCATACTATGCATATATGTACACGTTTCCACAACAACAGACCATCAAATATTTAACTTCACAACTCTGATCTGTCGTGACAGATGTTCATTATATGGAGTTTGAATCTGAGTTCTGCTCCAAACTGTGTATCTAACATTTAATCCAGAAGTACAAAAGCCTTGTGAGCCACCTTTCAAACTGCTTGGTACTCTTCACCAGCTTTTCCCACAAAGGCTTGTGTTTAAAATCCTGCCCTAACCAGTCAAAAACGTGTTTTTTTCCTCTTCCAAATACCTGTGTCACCTACACTGTGTTAATCATGATTGACTTTTACTACATTTGGCAATCTTCTTACTCTTAGTTCCTTTTATTAAAAACAAAACAAAACAAAAAAACCTACTCATTTATCCTCTCACCCACGAGTGCATCCATGGGAATGCCAAGAGGCATAAATAACTTGCTCACTGAGGGGCTAAGGCAACAATGATCCCCTTTCAATGTTTCCTTCTAGTTTAAGTCACCTTCACCTCTTTTTCTATAGCCTCTAGTTCTCTAAAGACCCTTCCATTCAGACCAAGAACACTTCACAGAACTTGATTTTGAGACCCAACATGTCTGCTTGGATCTGAACTCTGGAAAGCCACACAAAGGCCGTCAGTCGCTGAGGGATCTGAGAAGGGAGTTCTCTTGCGAGGGTCAGCCAAACGTCAGGCCCTGGACCCACTGTGGCTGGCTTTCATCCTGATTAGGTCCTGGCTCATCACTGTCTGCCTGTAACAGGCTGTGCCAGAGTCCTGATTCCTACTCCATTCACAGCGCTAACCCAGGAACAGCTTTTTGTTTGCCTAGGCCAAGATACACAAAGGAATGCAGGGTCAGCCCAGAATCAGAAGCAACCATTTTCAGGGCCCATGCCCTTCTCCTGAGTGACCGTGAGAAGCTCACTTTTACACCAGTCACTGTCCCAACAAATTTTCACCTGAACTGCTTCCTGGTTCTATCAACACAGTCTAAAAACGGCACATAAAACCAACAGAAATCCTTACACAATAACACTTCCAAGGTGATTTACTCTTGGCTCCAGGCAGCTGCTGGGAAAGGCTTCCCCATAAATTTGTTCTTTAGAAATGATGTCAAGGAGAATGGTATGGATCACAGGAGCAACCCTGGCTTTGAAAGTGAGTGGACTCTTAGGTACCATCCCTACCTTTCTTGGGCTTCACCATGAAGGGAAATGAGGTGGGGGGCTGGAAGCAAAAGGGAACTAGATCTTTGATGTTACTCTTTATTGAGGAAAAAACTACCAAATCTCATAAAGCCCCTTGTAACCAAAGACCATAGATCTGTTATAAAATAAGGACACTAAATTTCCTACTTTAAAATAATTACCTATGCTCCAGTTATCTGAGCAGCTAAAATCTGAAAGATTATGGCCATGTATTCAATCTTAGGGGAAAATAAGTTAAAGGGATACTAAATGATAAACTTACCCCTGTATTCTACACACACACAAGAAGGCATTTATTCTCTCAAAGTGCCAAGGACATTCATATATTTTCCCTATTCATAACCACCTACCCAAGAGGGATTTTAAAAAGGAGAGGTACAGCCAGGTGCAGTGGCTCAAGCCTCTAATCCCAGCACTTTGGGAGGCCTATGTGAGAGGACTGCCTGAGCCTAGGGGTGCGAGACCTGCCTGGGCAACTTGGTCTCTACAATACATCAAAAAATTAGCCAGGCATGGTAGTGTGTAGTTCAGCTACTTGAAAGGCAGAGGCAGAAGGAACACCTGAGCCCAGTAGGTGGAGGCTGCAGTGAATGTGAACATGCCACTGCACTCCAGCCTGGGAGACAAAGTGAGATTCTGACTAAAAAAAAAAAAAAAAAAAGAGAGAGAGTGAGACATTAAAATCAGAGGCTTATGAGCAAATCTGCTCTTTGCTGAACACATCATCCTACAGATAAAGTATCATGCAATACTGCACAATGAAACGGATCTGTGGAACTCGCTAGTTCATCAGCCCTTCATCAGCATTCTGGAACCAGAGCTACAGAGATTATTTGTGGGCATTTACAAAGGCCATTTAAGAATATACTCATTCTCTGCAGAAAAGAACACTGTGCAGATTGGGAAAAGATATGAAAAAATGCTTTGATCATTGAATTAAGCTAAGAGCAAAGCACTAACTCACGTCCCTGTGCCAGACGCATGTAGATGTACTGCCTGCCTGAGGAAAAAAAAATCAGTTCCACAAAATAGGAGATGTCATGTAAAAGAATAAAACAAGAAAGTAGTACCTTTTAAATAATTTATTCATTTTCCAGGACACCACATTTAAATAACACTACAAATATTATGATGACACCTACATCCCTATCTATAACCGGGAATAGGCAGGCCTCTGTTCATTCCCACTACCTTGCTAGTGTTTATGGGGCTGGCAGTAGGCAGATCTCACAGTCCTCACCTCCTCTAGCCAAGGCATCCATGAGTAAGGGAGTCTGAAAGAGACAAACCTCTGGATTCCCTGTTCCTTGAGCAATGCCAACAACCAGTAATGGTACTAAAGTTGACCTCTGCGTGCTGTGTAAGTACCTACTGGAATAATCAGTAGATCATCAAATGTAGGGCTGGGCTGTACACAAACACCAATCTTAAGAGTCTCTCTGGCTTTAAAAGTATATTTCGGCTGGGCGCAGTGGCTCAAGCCTGTAATCTCGGCACTTTGGGAGGCCAAGGTGAGGGGACTGCCTGAGTCCACGGGTTCGAGAACAGCCTGGGAAACTTGGCGAGACCTCATCTCTACAATAAATTTTAAAATTAGCTGGATGTGGTAGCGCGTGCCTGTGGTTCTGGCTGCTTGAAAGGTTGAGATGGAAGGATCGCCTGAGCCCAGCAGGTCGACACTGGGGTGACCGTGAGTATGCCACTACACTCCAGCCTGGGCAATGGAGTGAAACTTCAACTCAAAAAAATAAAAAAAGTATATTTTAATGAGGCTGAATGATAGGAAGTTTATAGCCAAAGACGACAGCATCGCATTTGCTTGTATTACTATACCAAGGGCTTGGCTACAGAGCCCTCAAACCTGACCTAAATTCCATAACCACGCAGAGGCTACACAAGCTGGCATGGGACACTGAACACCCCCCAGTAGACACTATAGCTGTACTAACCTTTAATGAGACTCAAGAAGACACAGGCAGAACAAGGGAAGAAAGGATAAACCAGGGAGATTTGGTAGAGCAGTCCCAAAAAGACCTGCAAATCATCTTCTGGACATCAAAAAGCCCAGCCCAAACCTTCCTGCATCCTTTGAGGGAATGTCTTGCAGGACAGAGGCCCTGGGCATGCCTAGCAGTCCCTGGAATGCAGCCAAGGTGTGTGTTAAGTAGTGAACTCCCTGTAACCAAGGATGTTAATTTAGAGCAAGTGGAAACAAAGATCTAAAGGTCTACGAAGACTGACTGTTTCCTGTGATTCAATTGGGAAGGACTATCATATTATTTACTTAATTTTTTCCACATTTCTATTTATAAATCTGTATATATGTAAGTGGAAAATAGACAACTGGAAATTTCAAATATAAACAGGTTTCTCTCAAGGGTTCCCTTGGCATTTCATCTGCTCTTTACCCAGCACTCTTCTCACATTTAACCTGGGTTTTGCTGTGGTTAGGTGAATGAATTTCATCATATTAACTTGCCCTTTAAAAGCAGGAGCATGGTCAGGTATGGTGGCCCATGCCTGTAATCCCAGCACTTTGGGAGGCTGAGATGAGAGGACTGCCTGAGCCCAGGAGTCAAGACAAGCCTGGACAATATGGCGAGATCTCGTCTCTACAATAAATAAAAAACTTAGCAGGTGGTACGTGCCTGTAGTTCCAGCTACTTGGAAGGCTGATGCAGAAGGACTGTCTGAGCCCAGCAGGTTGAGGCTGCAGTAGCCATGAGTGTGACATTGTACTCCAGCCTGGGCTACAGAGTGAGACTCTGACGCAAAAAAAAAGAAAAGAAAAAAGCAGGAGCATGGAATCCTGTTGATCTCACTCAACACCAGCAATATGGCCTTAAGTTAAAATGAGTCACTGATGGTGCGTCAAGGGAAACATCAAGGTGATATAGGTGCCACCAATCTGTGGAAGGCACAGCCCAGTCTGCAAACACCCCCTCATCCTGTTCACTTCCCCTAAGACACAATGGCCACTTGACATCCACTGTAGTATGACATGCAGCTCTATACTGCTACCTTCAGATCTCAGGACTCTCCTCTGTGTCTTTTCTTGGGATATGAATGCCTCTGTAAGTGAGCATCCTATTCAAATGGGTTGCTAATGCCTGCAAGTCACTTAGAAGAGGCACTCCTGTCTTCAGCCTGTCTGGCTCCAGGCAAATCCCCCAGAGACCTAGATTTGTCAATATGGTGCTTAAAGCTGACAGACCCTAAGCTACATAAGTTTATGGGCTTTCCTTCTTAAGGTTTAGCTGCAAGAGCATATTGTAAGATTCACAATAAGACAGCAGTTTAATGGACATGAAGGAGTGCTTGTCACAGATGATCTAATACTGCTGTCATTGGAGCCATGTTTCTTTTAATACACAGCCACATGTTTGCACGCAGGGTGTTTGCAATGATTGGAGTCATATTCTCAGCATATAACCGATCCTACTCCCATACTCAAGACCCCCCCCAAGACCCCTACAGCTTTGTGTCAATATTCTTCACCCCATTTTTGCCTTCTAATGAAGCAAAGAAGACTGAGTCTCATTCATTGTTTTTTGTTTTTTTTTTTGAGTTGGAGTCTCACTCTGTCGCCCAGAGTGGAGTGCAGTGGCACACACCCAGCCACCGCAGCCTCAACCTGCTGGGCTCCAGCGATCCTTCCACCTCAGCCTTCCAAGTAGCTGAAACTATAGGCGCGCACTACCACGCCTGGCTAATTTTTTGATTTATTGTAGAGATGAGGTCTCGCCAAGTTGCCCAGGCGATTCTTGAACCCGTGAGCTCAGGCAATCCACTCACCTCAGCCTCCCAAAGCGCAGGATTACAGGCTGAGCCACCAAGCCTGGCTTCATTCATTGTTATATGGCAGAAATATGATGTGCTCGTGTACTCATACATGAGAAGTCAGCGAGATGCTTTCTTCCAACTACCTTGCAGAAAGACTATTTTTCTGGCCAACTTTAGTTTTCAGTTTGTTTATGCATGTATCAGGAGAGCATGAACTAGTATGAGAATCATCAGATTAATATATGTTAAACTTTGGTGTTTGGAATCAGGATTACTGCTCTCCTCATGTCAGATACACATTAGGAATCCGAAAGATGGATATTTGAAGGTCTTATGTGAGTAAGAAACTTAATTTATATTTTTTAAATCTCTGTTTTTTATTTGGTAGCCAGTTTCAGTTCCTTCTAGTTCTTTCCTTCCATACCATTGAAGTATACATTGCTTTAAAGAGTTAAAACATAATACTAAATACTTGTAGACTGCACACCATTCTAGGACATCACTATCCAATAGAACTTTCTACAGCACTGGAAGTTTCTGTGTCTGTGTTGTCCAATATGGTAGCCATTAGTCACAGCTGGCAACTGAGTACTTAAAATACAGCTAATGAAAGAGGAACTACACTACTAATTTTATTTAATTTTAATTAATTTAGAATGAAATAGCTACATGGAGCTGGTGGCTATTGCAATGGACAGTATAGTTCTATATTACAGCATCCTAGAGTATAATCATCTAGCTACTCTAAAAGGAAGCATGAAGTTTGGAGAACCAACAAAGTGCCACTTAGCCCTGCCTATAATTCAAATGGGTGATATGAATTTCTGGCTTTATTAATTTTATAATTCAAAAGGTTCTTCTGCTGGCAATTGTTACTGTCAAAAACTGAAATTAAAGGGCAGCATACCTCTTGACAGTCTTGGAGGAATTTCTGAAGATCCCTGTTGTCCTTCAATCTCATCAGAAGTTCACTGGCTGCCTCTCGATTCTTCCTATGTCTGTCAGAATGGTAACAAAAATAAGTTTAAGTCAATTTATCGCAGGGCGTGGTGGCTCATGCCTGTAATCCCAGCACTTTGGAAGGTGGAGGCGAGAGGGTTGCCTGAGTCCAGGGGTTCGGGACCAGCCTGGGCAACCTGGCGAGACCTCATCTCTACAATAAATCAAAAAATTAGACAGACGTGGTGGCGTGTGCCTGTAGTTCCAGCTACTTGGAAAGCTGAAGCAGAAGGACAGCCTGAACCCGGCAGGTCAAGGCTGTGGTGGCCGTGAACGTGTCATTGCACTCCAGCCTGGGCGACAGAGTGAGACTCCAACTCAAACAAACAAACAAAAAGAACAAAGTCAATTTCTTTCTTGGGTTTCCATCTATGCTGAAGTTCACTTACAGCTCTCAATTATGTGAAGGAGACAAGATAAATAAGAGATGTTAGCATCCTCCAATTGGGTAAGCCATGATACAGGAGAGACCCAAACACCTGTCCCACAGGTTGTGTTTGGCTACACAACAGGTCAAACATATAGTCACATGATCTGTATAAATTTGGTGCTTCCAAATCTGGTGCTGGAAAAAAAAATGTGGGCACTGTGTACAGTTCCCATTTTAAGCACTGTGGGAGAATGTGAAACTTTCTTTTTTTTTGAGTTGGAGTCTCACTCTGTTGCCCAGACTGGAGTGCAGTGGCCGCTCCCAGCCACCGCAGCCTTGACCTGCTGGGCTCTGGTGATCCTTCTGCCTCAGCCTTCCAAGTAGCTGGAACTACAGGCGCGCGCTACCACGCCGGGCTAATTTTTGATTTACTGTAGAGATGAGGTCTCGCCAAGTTGCCCAAGCGGGTCTCGAACCCGCGGGCTCAGGCAATCCACTCACCTCAGCCTCCCAAAGCGCTGGGATTACAGGCTGAGCCACGGAACCCGGCTGAAACCTACTTTCAAGGAACTCTTAACTGGGTGACATGTACAGGGCTAAGAAAAAATATATAATGATGTAACTGGCTTTAAACAAATGTTTCCTGATAAGCAGATTCCCATTTCAGAAAGATTCACCAAAAACAAACAGTACCAAAAAAATGAATCACATTTTTAGACTTTGAGATTATATGCTTATTCAAAGTCACTTCTAATTAATAGATAGCAGTAACTAAGGCTCAAAGAAGTTAAGCCACAAAACCTTAAATGAGTTAACTCATAAGAACCAGAAAGAGCTGCACTCAGTGAATGATAAGTGAACAGAGAGTGCATGCTTCCCAGTGTGGATGCAGTACTCCTGGCTCCCTCTTCCCTGGCATGAAGGCACCAGCACTCTCTGGCAAGTTTCCTTCAAGCACCCAGCGGCTTAGGTTCTCCACCAGAAACTAAAGAACAGCAACATGATGCTGTGAAAAGGATCGCCTTTCAGTGGCTCCACTGCCAACAGGGGAAGATTCATTAGGAATCAAGGAACACTGCGAGGCACACACTTCCCTGATACCCTAGTCACCTGAGCAAGAAAGCCCGTCTGTGTTCAGGGTATTAAGAGGGATAAACGCAGGGTGCACATGAGGAGAGCTGGGTTTTCATTCAGATTCTCAAAGCAATTTCTCACTGCCAAGTGCCTGGACAAGGTCCCTCCTCCATCTCCACCAGCCTGCAGCAGGGACGGGGAAGATACACAGCCTTGGATTATCCACAGGGCTGAGAAAGCAGCTCGGGGGAACACATGCCACTGACTGGCGTCTGAAGAATCTCCTCAGGAGAAATAAAGATCTTATAGTGATGGATGTGTCACACAGGCCCTCAGTGGATGCTGACAAACAAAGGGCATCATCTGCCTAGAGAACCAAAGGAAAAGTCCTCCCTCCTATGGCCCTTTGCAGGTACCAGTGTTTACAAAATAGCAGGAATCGTGAATGTTTATTTATATTCATGATATATATTTATATCTTATATAATATATTAAATTATATAAATTTATGTATAGTATTATATAAATTACTTTGAACAAAATACTGTCAGGTAGATGTTAGGTACATGCAATGACTTTTTTTAAATTCGAAAGGGGTTACATAGCTTCAGGAAAGGGGATCTTAATATGCTTATACCACTTAGGCAAAATGCAAACAGAAAATCAGTCACTGTATAATGCTAAATGAAAGGAGCTTATGTATATTAAAGGATACAGGACTCCAAGGCAAAAAAATATTAGAAAGCAAACACTAAAATGGCATGTGCTAGAGATGGGATTAAGGACAGCAGTTCCTCTCGCAAATATGTTAAAACATTTATTGCTTTTATAACAAAAAATTATAAAGGACAGAGCCACTTTGTGTCATTGCTATCCATCATCAGAAACCAAAAATGAAAAATAAAAAAACCAAAATTCTGTTAGCAAATTTGAATTTAAAAGAATTAGTCCTTTAAAAAATGTGGGTCTATTCGTGACCTGCCTGGGCAACTTGACGAGACCTCATCTCTACAACAAATCAAAAATTAGCCGGGCATGGTAGCGCGCGTCTGTAGTTGCAGCTACTTGGAAGGCTGAGGTGGAAGGATCGCTGGAGCCCAGCAGGTCGAGGCTGCGGTGGCTGGGAGTGGCCATTGTACTCCAGTCTGGGCAACAGAGTGAGACTTCAAAAAAAAAAAAAAAAAAAAAAAGTGGGTCTAGAAAAGTTCTTGAAGTTCCCTACCCTCAAATTCCAGTTCTAATTCTATGGGAGTTTAAGAAAATAAAGCAAGTCTTCAGGAGAGAGGTAATAAGTTGGACTTAGTGACAAAATGCAAGAGTCCTGCCTTTAGCCAATGGCCCTGAATAAGAGATCCTGTTTCCTACAGCAAAGCATCTCACAAAGTGCCATGATGGTGAGGAAGAAACCCAGATTACTGCAAGTTTCAAGAGGGCATGCAAAACTCACTAAGGGACAACATTCACAAAGGGAGAAATATAACCAGACAGAGCCCAAATGTATTTCTAAGTCTCACGCACACCTAGCTGATGTCTGCCCAGGCACCTTTTCTCTTGTAGTGAGACCATGAAGATGGGAAGAGGGAGGAAGAGACTGAGTCCCAGGTCCAAGTGACACTGGCCTACAGGCAGGAGTGACGATGGCCTTTGTGCGATGTGTTCCCAGGAGTGAAACACAGCCCGCAGGCAGCTGGGGCTGTCGCTGACTCAGAAAACATTCGAAAGTAGTGAGTGTGGCTTCACCACTTACTAGTAGCAACCAACGGTATTCATCGGAAGTGAAAGTCAGGAAATTCTCTTAAGGTTGGATCATGGAATCAATTACAGGGAAGGGCCTGGAAGGACTTTCTAAAACTTGGCTGCAATTTCCACAGTCCTAAGAGTGCTCTTGGGTCGGGGCAAGGTTCTCTTGCTTCGTTTCCATTTCTCATCTCCTGCCCCCATAACGAGACTCAAAAGCTCCCTCATCACATGAAGCAGATGCTAGGTGTAATTGGTCCCTGTGAAGGGTCACGAATCTCAGGTACAATAGTTTGGTGACTTCTTTCCCCTATGAGGGAAGGTCTTACTGTTTGGAGCCGGATACTGTTTCTTGTTCCCCAAGACCTGCACTGTGGTGCAGGAGGCTCCTTCCCTGTTCACACTCCTAGGGCAGGCTGAGGAAGGTTTCTACCCCGCACTGGCACTTTGAAGGCCACTTGTGCCCCGCCCACATCTGTTGGAGTCAGTATCTTTGTTCTGGCACTTTCTTTCATTTCAGTAACTCAGGAGATTTCTGAATGTAAGTGCATTATAATGACTTTACATTCTACAAGAGTGGCTTTACCAAGTCATCAGAACACTTCTGGGCAAGGGGATTAGGGCTGAAGGTTTAGATGTTTACTTAGCCTGTGCTCCTACAACACCTGGAACTCAGAGATGTGTATGTTTTTATAAAAGACAAGTATCCTCTAGGGTCAGTTTCAGATCTTGAGGCCTCTGGGGACATTACAGTGAACCCAAAATTCAGAAAACACCAGCTGAGAAAAATAAGGCTATGTGGTTCTCCTGAGGGCAGATCAATGGAAAACCCTCCTCCTTCCATCTTTCTTATTACGCTTATTGCTGTGCCAGATCACCTTAACGTTTCTTTTTAAAACTGAGAAATCCTAAGGAAGTTCTGGAGCTCCAGGAGCCTACGCTCTTAGTCAAGAGCAACAGGGAAGTTAAGCCATAAAAAAGAGCTGCTGGAATGTTCTCTTGCATCCAAGAGTCCCGGTCTTGACAGTGTCACTTGCTTCCAACAACCCTGTGCAGCTGCAGCACTGAGGACATACAAATAAACTGAGAAAGCAGCAAGGCACTGTATGCCTGCCTGAACACATATGTCCCCAGTGGTCAGGCCTGCCTTTAGGAAACCAGCTGTGTGCATCCAACATGGAAGAACACAAGATATCATATTTACAAAATAACGAGAGTATTAATATTAGAAAAAAATGAACTTCTTTTTCTCTAGATTAAGAATGCCTTGCCCAATCTCTGTTTTTCACACACTCATTTAAGAAGGGTTTGGTGGAGGAATTTTTTGTTTTTGGTGATTTTTAAGCCTGTTTTCCCTTGTGAGAGAAGGTCCTGCTTTACAGAGCTGGATACTGTTTCTGGCTTCCCAAAAACTGCACTATGGCTGGAATGTCCCTTCTGTCTTTCAGTACCATCCTTCAAACACACAGCTTAGGCTCTAAATCAGTTAAAAAAAAAAAAACCCACTGAAAGTGCTAAAGCCAGGAGCTCATTCTTATGAGAAAAAGAGTACCTCCCCGCTCCACCTCATCTTATTTGAAGTCAGCCTGCCCAAGGATCCTGGGAAGACCCTCTTAGATATGGTAAACAGCAAGAAGTTTTCCTTTTCAATGCACTTGAAGATCAGAGTCAGAGGAGACACCTTGAAGAAGAGATTGCTTCTTGATGACATTAGTTGCACAATGAGCCCTTAAATCCAGCCCAAACTGGGACCAGTGAGGTTCAGCTGGAATAGAGGCTAGCAACTGATCCAGACTAGAACCGGTTCATGCTAGCATATCCAACCCTCACTCTGCCTGAACTTCAGTGACCAGGACAGGGCAAGCGTAAGGGGAGAGTCAAAGAGTTAGGGTCAAATGGAGTACAGTAGCCTCCAGTCAGGGAGAAAATATTTTAGAAACACACACAAAAAAAGAAAAAAATAAATAATTTAGAGAACAGAAATTTTAAAAAGAGTATCCAACCCTGGAGAGGCCCTGGCAGAAGAGAAAAACATGGCCTCTTTCATTATGAAGAAGATCCCATTACAGCATTATTCAATTTTCTAAAAAAGGCTGATAATGTTCCTTTGTGGCTCTGCTGGGTACTCAGGACAAGCAAGCCTCATCCTCCCTTCCCACTGTTTCTTGACAGGCTTCAGAGAAGCTGCATATGGATGAAAGTGAACGTGCGCTTGGCTGGGAAAATGCCTAGTTTTCAGGATCCGCTTGGGTGACACATGTGTGTCAGTTCTCGAAGAGCATGGCTTACACTCGATTGCTACACAGCATTACAGCCCTTACAGGTCTTTGGTTAATGACTAGCTCAGCTTCCCAGGCTTTCTTTTCTTTTGTGGATACTTGTACATGGCTTACAAGAACCACATTCTCAGGTACAGATGGACAGAGTGGAATGACAGACAACGGAGACTAGAGGAAGGTGAGAGTTGAAAAATTACCTATTGGGTAAACATTCACTATTCAGGTGATACGTGCACTAACAGACAGATGTCACTAATATGTAGCATGTGTGTTTAAGAAATCTGCACTTGCACCCCCTAAGTATATAAAAATTAAAAAAGAACCACATTCTCAGGCAGCCATGCATTGCTCACTCATTTTCCATGTGGGTAGATGAAATTCTGCTGGGTGCCCAACATTCTGCCCACTGGGAAATTGATACCCCCAGTCCCAAGGATTCTGGTCAACGATTCAGAAGCTTGAGTCGCAAGGTGCAAGAGTCCCTTCAGAACCTCAGCAAACCATACCTGTCATCAATAGAGTCCACCTTCTCCTGGATACGATCTGAGTTGATGTTCCCATCGCTCACCAGCCTCCGGCCCGTCTCCACCACAGCATTGATCTTCTCCTCGTTGGCATCCATGGTGGTCATGAAGTCCTCTTGTTTTTTAATAGCTGCTTCAGCTCCTTCCAAAGTGGTGGGCATTTCAGTGTGAGCCAAAACATACTCCTTTATTTAAAGAGGACAAAAAAATCATAACAGGATGACATGTCAATGGAAGAACTCATTTTCCTATATTCATCTTCTGTATTTCCAGGCAATACGTTACACAACACTGACACGAAATAATCAAATCACATCAAATTAAAAAAATGTTTTAATCCCCAGTGAGACACTGTAAGTGACTACATTTCCCTAAATGGTTAAATGCTCTAAATTTTTTTCCCCAAAGAGTGAGAAAAGTAACCAAAGCTTTGTATATCGGCTCCAAAGGCCCTCTCGTGTGCCTGTGAAGACAACAGCAGCATACCCTTCGTGCTCTTTTATCTATTTATTTTTTTTGAGTTGGAGTCTCACTCTGTCCCCCACACTGGAATACAGTGGCCACTCCCGGCCACTGCAGCCTCGACCCGCTGGGCTCCGGCGATCCTTCCGCCTCAGCCTTCCAAGTAGCCGGAAGTACAGGCATGCGCCACCACGCCCGGCTGATTTTTTGATTTATTGTAGAGATGAGGTCTCGCTGCCCAGGCGGGTCTCGAACTCGCAGGCTCAGGCAATCCACTCACCTCAGCCTCCCAAAGGCGTGGGATTACAGGCTGAGCCACCGAGCCCGGCTCCTTCGTGCTCTTTTAAAAGAGATTAATAACCCTGATGTTCGTGACCATCCTTAGCCACTTTTCCTTCTCTAAGTCCCTGATAGCTTCTAGAGCAAGAAAACAGAGCCATTTGGATTAAAAAAAAAAAAAAAAGCCCAAACAAAACATCTCATTTTACCTTTTTTTTTGAGTCAGAGTCTCACTCTGTCACCCAGACTGGAGTGCAGTAGCATGCTCATGGCCTAGACTAAAGCCTTGCCCTACTGGGCTCAGGTGATCCTTCCACCTCCAAGTAGCCAGAACTACAGGTGTGCACTACCACACCCGGCTAATTTTTTGATATATTGTAGAGATGAGGTCTCATCAAGGTGTCCGGGCTGGTCTCAAACCCCTGGGGCTCAGGTAATTCTCTCGCCTTGGCCTACCAAAGTGCTGGGATTACAGGCTTCAGCCACCGCGCCCAGCCTCATTTTACCTTTTTCGATGGGATCAATATATACTATGACATGAGAGGTCTCCGACAGTGGCTGAAATTGAACCCTGCTCTGCCAGACAAGGCAGCTCCTGTGAAGCTTAGTTCCTGTCCCTTACATTGTAATGGATTTTAATGCCTTAAGGGTTGAGGGGGAAAGATATATGTTATTCATCTAATTTCACATAGATGTGGTTTAAAGCAGTAGCCCTGGCCTGCTCTAACAGAAAGGAAGCAAAGACAGTGGTGAGCCTTACCTGGTTGTTGAGAAAGGCCTCGGCTTGCTTCGTGTCTCTGAGGAACTGCTGGTAGGCATGTGACTGGGAGAGGAGATTTTGCCTGTTCTCCCACATTTTGTGGAGTTCATTCCATCCAGTGTCCAAGGCCTGCAGCCGCTGCCGCAGAAACATGTACTGGGCGTCGGTCTGCCCCTGGGTGACCATCTCACCCATGTCCCTCATCTTCTGGTAGTCCTCCTCATAGTTGTCGATCTCGTTTTTGATGTTCTCATGCTGGGTGAGCAGCTTCTCCGCCTCAGTCAGGGTGTTGGGCATATCTTCTGAGGCGATGGCCGTCTGGGTCCTGGAGAGCCAGGACTGGAAGTCGTCCAAGTCCCGCAGGAACTGCTGCAGCTTGCTGGCCTCTCCCAGGGAGGCCTCTCGGTTTTTCAGGGTGGTCTTCATCTCCTCCCACACGTCGCTGATCTCGGCCAGCCGAGACAGGATGGCCTGAGCCTGGTCAGGGTGCTCGGACTCCAGCTTCTCCGCCTCCTTCTGCAGGTCGCTCAGCTTTGCCTCGATGGCCACCAAGTCTCGCTCCATGCCGGTCAGCTTACGCTGCAGAGCCATGACACCGGCCAGGTCATTGCCCAGGTCCTGGGTGGACTCGATAACCTTGGTCTTTTCCCGAATCCAGGATTTGGTTTCATTGCACTCGAGGTGGTAGTTCTGGATGCTCAGGGCAGACAGAAGAGCATCTTTCTTCCTGTCGACTAGTTCTCTGAACTGACTCCACCTGTAAGTGCAGGGGGCAGTAGAGAGAGCAGCATGAAAAAAGGAGACTGGCCATGCTGGATAGCAAAACGAACAGTGCGTGTGTTTTCTCCATCTTTGCTTTGACTACACACTTTTTGGAAATCCATCTTTCAGAATATGAACACTAAATACTATAGAAATAGCTCAGGGACACAATG
Organism: Carlito syrichta; assembly: GCF_000164805.1. NCBI lineage: Eukaryota > Metazoa > Chordata > Mammalia > Primates > Tarsiidae > Carlito > Carlito syrichta. Next base: position 570,074 of record NW_007063868.1, on the reverse strand, counting down.
TGACTGGAAAAAGGCTGATATGAAGAGGGACAAGTTAAAGAGCTTTACTGCGAGCAGTTACAACATCTCTGTACCCAGAGTCAATCAATTCATGTCAGTCACACACATTTTACTCATCTCTGAACTGCATGTAATGAACATTTTCCAAATCTATGGCTGACAGCAACCTTCACAGCCAAGGCCAGCTGGCCACCACAACCTACTCAAATGGGTTTACTCAATACAAAGATAAGACCAGGACAAAGGTCCGCCCTGACAACCAGACTTTCACTGGCAAATTAAGTCTCAAACATGCCAGAATCCGATCCCAGAAATTTTTAAAAGGGACAGCTTGGGTACCACCTTAATGCCTTTTACTATGCTGGGCATAGGCTACCCCAAGTCCTAACTAATTCTGATGTGGCAGGGGCAGGTGTCAGACTGACTTGAATCATCCTCCTGCCCTGAATGACATCACCCTAAGAGAATTCTTGCAAAATGAAGACATGTCGATGGACATATGCCAATGCCATGACATCAGCGCAGTGATGCCAGTGACTCTGTGCAAGAAGCTCTCAACAGCAAGGCTTGGCGAGTCACCTCACCTGCCCTCGTCCCACATGGGCACTGGCACACTGCTGGCCTCACACTCACCTCGTGTTGAGTTTGTCCTGCTGGGCTTTGATTTCCTTCTCGCATGGGTGGCCACTGTGCATCAGCTGACGTGCAATCTGGTTCACCACCGCGACCCGGGAAGCCTGGTTGTTCATCTCCGGTTCTAGGCTCTCAAATCTGAAATGACAGTCCAATAGGGTGTCACCTCCTTAGCCACTGGTGGTCACGGGGTGGGAGGCGTGCCCAGCAGCGCCCTGCTCACCTGTGCTGGATAACCTCCAGGTCCTCCAACTTCTCTGGGATCTGCATGTTGTTGAGCCACTGCTCCTTCTCGTCGATCCAGAGCTCACAGGCGTCAGCCTCGCTGAACATCTTGTACAGGGCCAGGGTGTCCTGGAGGGCCTGCTTGCGCAGCCGTGTCAGCTCTGCCACCTCCTTGTACCGCTCCTCGATGCCCGACAGCCTGCCCCTCACGTCTGGAGACTCGGCGTGCTCCTGGGGGAGGGCGTTGGCTTGATCGTGCAGCGTGTCGAGGGTGGGCCGATAGTTGGCGATCTCTTCCGCCACATCTTTGTGTTTCTTGACCAGAGACTGTGTGGAGTACTCATCGTGGCCCACGTCGCTGCTGGAGACGATCTTGAGGATGTCCAGCATCCAGGCGTCGATATCATCAGCATCCGCCTGGAACTGGTGCAGCAGGGAGGCCTCCTCCAGGCGCTTCTTCCGAATGGCCGAGAGCTGCCCCAGGTTGGCCCACTGCTCCCGGATGTAAATGATCCTCTCGCGGATCTTCTCGGAACCGAAGTGCTCCTCCGCAATCATGTCTTCGCCTTCCTTGATGGCCTGCTCAAAGTGGCCACTGCGGCCGCTCATCTCATCCTCGAATGCCCGGTGCTTGCTGAGCAGGCGCATGACACTGGTTAGGTCTTTCCCATAATCGTCGGAGGACAGGATCTTCTCCTTCTCCCGTATCCAGCCTTCCTCTTCTGCCATCTCCCAGAAGAATTTCCAGAGGCGACGGGACTCTTCCAGACGGGCCCGGCGCTCAGCTGCCAGCTGGCAGAGCTCTTGATAACAGAACTCCATGTGGGCCACGCGGTCTCGGATGACCTGGGGGTCGCAGGGCTTGTAACCTGTTTAACACCAAGGAAGGAATGTGTGTGTGGGACAGAGTTTAGCATGGGCTCCTGCTCATCTGCAGGCAGTAAACTACACCCCATCGTCTTACGATCTGATTACCAGTTCACTTCTAAATCTAAATGCAGGGCCATGCAATGGAACACCTCAAGAATCTTGACTGGAACAGGAAGGAGAGGCAATGATAAGCATTGGTTTTTTTTGGCCCAACCATAGACAAAGTGATCATTTCCAAGTAAAGAAAACACACGTAAAAAAAAAAAAAAAGAAACGCATGAATCATATGAAAGAAGGCAGCTGCATTTGTTTGAAAAAATTAGGAAGCAAAATCAAACCTTTCTAAACAAATCTTCAAACAGAGGTACATGCCACTGTGTGTGAAAGCCATGATCTACCTAAACAGCCTATACCAGGGTGGTAGTGAATGGCCACAGAGTGTCATCTAGCAAAATCTCACTACCAAACATCATGCCACTTTAAACCAAGCAACCTTTGAGTATTTAAGGAAAGGATGTGTCTGTTTCAGAAAAACAGGCCAGGTACGGTGGCTCATACCTATAAATCCCAGCACTTTGGGAGGCTGAGATGAAAGGATTGCCTGAGCCCAAGGACTCAAGACTAGCCTAGACAACATAGTGACCCCTCATCTCTACCAAAAAAAAAAAAAAATTAGCCGGGTATAGTGGTGCATACCTGTAGTCCTAGCTACTCAGAAAGCTGAGGTGGGAGAATCGTCTGAGCCCGGAGGTTAAGGCTGCAGTGAGCCATGATTGTGCCACTGCACTCCAGCCTGGGTGACACAGTGAGATCCCACCCGACTCAAAAAAAAATAAAAGGAAGGGCAACCCCTTCAATCCCCTCCCACTATGGGAGCTTTTCTGTCCTTTCAATAAATCCTGCCTTTAAAAAAAAGGAAAGAAAGGAAAAACAAGACAGAATTTGTGTTCAGAAGGCCACCCTGCTACATCTCGGTTTCCCATGACAAACCCACCAGAAACAGTGACTTCAGCAGCCCACTGCCACGCAACTTATGTACCTCTATAATAAATAATCTCTGGTGACCAGGAGATAATGCTATGATCTATCCTCACCTTCCCCATCTGTTGCAAACTTCTGGGCAGAAGCATTGACGGCTCTCACTCGCTCTGCCTGGATGCCAATGTCTGCTTCAACCAGGGCATGCTTCTGTAACAGGTCTTCCACGCCGAGCAAGTGTTTGCCATAGTCTTGAGACAGTAATAGCACCTATACACAAGAAGCAACAGAAAGGACATCTGTGAATACAACTTTGACTTTAGTATCACATAATCTTCAGACAAGCAGAGAGCCATCCAAGATGCACTTTCTCTCTAGCCTGCCATGGACCTCACACCTTCAGGGGAAGGTGATGGCAGAAAGCCAATGTCAGGGGAGATATAATAAACTAAAGAGCATTGACCTTGAAGTAAACAAGCCAAATCTACACTAAAAAGTACAACAGAAAAGGGGGGAAGAGAGACGACTTGTATGAAAGATTCCAAAACATGAGGCTTCAAGAAGGAACTGCTATAGCAACAACTACTCAAGAGGGTAAGAGATAAAGGTAATAGACTTGGTAACATCAAAGTTTAAAAAATATTTTAGAAGCGGCTGATCCCTTAAGTGAATGCTTTTCATGTTAAGAGTTTACTAGTGGCTAGGCACGGTGGCTCATGCCTGTAATCTCAGTACTTTGGGAGACCGAGGTGGGAGGACTGCTTGAGCCCAGGAGTTCAAGACCAGCCTAGACAACATAGTGAGACCTCATCAAGACCAGCCTAGAAAACATAGTGAGATAAAAAATTAGCTAGGCATGGTGGTTCACACCTGTAGCTCAGGAATGCCTGATCCCAGAAGGTCGAGGCTGTGGTAAACTGTGATCGTACCACTGCAATCCAGACTGGGTGACAGAGTGAGATCCCAATTCAAAATAAAAAAGTTTTTTGGCATGCCTCTACCTCTACCATATTTATACTATCAATGGGAGAAGACTCTAGTTGAAAAGCCTACAGGCTACATAATTAATCCAGTAACGAGAATAGGGTCAGGTGGCTATCTTGCTTAGTAGACTCCAAATAACTTCTTGGGTTTAAGTTTAAACCTACTGACATTTTCTTGTTTCTTCCACCAATCAGCCAAATGTGGGAGCCTCATCCTATATCCTCACCAGATAGAATTTCTACTTCACTTTTGCTTCAGAGAAGCTTCTGGGCCAACCTGAATTATAATGTACATCATGATTTATAAAATGGAAAGCACACTTCTCTGCTACATTTTGTGAACATCTCTATTTTAAAAGGTCAAGAGAGACCATACCTAAGAATATCATAAATCTGGAACAATAGGAGGGAAAACTGACGGTGTCAGCTGACCTTGCCCCTGTCAGGAACAATTCAAGAGGCGAGCAACAGATGAGGGCTTACATCCCAGGAAGGAAATCTCTTGCGTTAAGGTCAACCTTGGGAACACAGTGTGCTGAGATAAAGGAGGCTTCACAGACTGTCTGAAAACCGACCCATTCAGTTATATCTACCAGGCCAACTGCCTCCCAGCTAGAGAACTGCTTAACATGGATGAGTGTTCCATGGCCTGCATCAGAGGACACCAATGGGCATAGAGCTACGGCACAATGGCAGGTCTCCTCCTCAACAGGGGAAAAGCTTGGAACTCTATGCTCAGAGATGTCAGTAATGGAAGGGACAGTACAAACCAGCATGAACAACCACTGTCACCCAGTCATTCCCACCCTTGCAATAACTGGATGAGGCAGACAATAAGTTCACTGTACACTTAAGGATGAAGGAACGAAGCCCAGGGAGGTTAGGCAACTCAGACACTTACCGTGTGAACACCAGGTACCTGATTCCTGACCTGCACGCTGTCCACACCACCTACCACTCTCCTACCTGCCCATACCACCTCGCCCCCTCCCCGGAGAAGTACTACTCACTCATAGAAAGATCAATGAGACAGAAAGCTAGTTCAATCCTGCAGAATTAAAAAAGAAAACCACAATCTGATGGTAGATATATTCCCTACATTGGAATAGATCAAAATTAGATCTAATTACAGTCACAGACCTGCAGCTACTGAACTGTTCTTTGCTACAACATTTTCACACTCCATGTCTCATCTAATTCGTGAGCTGACAACTCTCCCACGGGTTAACATGGGCCCCTCTGGCTTTACAGGTGGGCCATTAGACAAGGAGCAGAACTGCAAGTTGGGGGTTAGTGGATGGGTCCCAAAAAGAGAGGTTTGGCTAGATCAGCCTTAGCCTCCTTCCTACAGATCAGGTTTTACCTTCATTTCGTCCATCCAGTCCATAATGTAGAGCATTTCCTGGAATATCTTCTGCAGCCCCAGATTCATCTCGAGCCGCTGTCTCCGGGCCCTGAGCAGTTCCAGCAGGTATTCCCAGAGCCGGATGACATTGTCCTTCCTTGCCGTGATGCGCTTGATGTCGTGGTAATTCTCGGCCTCAAGCTCCCTGGCCACGGCTACCACAGCCTGCACACGTTCCTCGTATGCAGCAATGTCTGTTTCGATGGCCTCGTGCTTTTTTGTGGCGGCCTCAACTGCAGGAAGGTCAAACCCAAAGTTGTCCTACAGAGAAAGAGAATGAAAAACAACACAAAATAAAAAAGCTATCTCACCTGAAAAACCGAAATGGAGAACAAGGGTGAAATCCTGAGCACACCTTAATCTCTGGTGGTCCTAAAGTCAAATCTGACTCCTGAGTCCTCCACCCCACTGGTCTCCTCAGCGCTCCCCAAAGCAAACCAGCAACTGCTCATTTTGCAGAGAAGCCCAGTTCCTATCTAGCACCTGACTTAAGAGACTGGAGCAGGTGACAGCTTTCATCGAGCAAGGGGAAAAGAAAGCTACTTTTGTTTATTTCACGAACAGTCTGCCTCGAAGGTTCACGAACAACTAGTCTAACTGCCTTGAAGGGTTAGCCTGTTGAAAAGCAAAGAAAAAAGGAAGATTGGTGAAATGTATATAATGTGAATAATTCACACACACTCACTGGCTCCAAACAAACTCTGCTAGAGCTGCTTCCAGATCTATGAAAAGTTAGATAAATACAAGAGAAAAGTATGTCGAAAATTATAAACATCCTCTTCTTGGTGGGAAGTAGGCAAGAAGACCTGGCAGTTCCTGCAGAACACAGACTGTCAATAAAGCACTGTACTGTGGTCCCAGGTCCCTTGGGTATGGTCTGTGTTTCTAGATTACCCCAGGAAAGGTCTCTTAAATATCAAGAGCGGAACCTGAGACACCAGGCGCTGGTTCTCACTCAGCCAGGTCTCCCTCATAGCTGCCTTGCGGTCGAATCTGCGGGCTAGCTGTTCCAGTTTCTCTTGTCTTATGAGCTCATTCCGCAGAGCCAGTTCTCGCTCATGTTCTGCTTTTTCCAGTCTTTCCCAGGCCTACAGAAATGAAAAGAAAAAAAAGTTTCCTGTCATGTTCAAGAAATGTTCCTTGGTGATAGTGGACAGCTAGTATTTTACAGAGACCTGAGAACTTGAAAAGGAAATCCCATTCCCACCCTCGCTGACTCTTCTCAGAAAAATCAAAAAAAAAAGATTATTTTTCTCTCAGTGTATACTCATGGGAACACTCTCCTCCTAACTAAATCTAAAGATTCCATGTCGTGTCATACTTGGAAAACAAAACTGTAGCTAGGAAGCAATGTAAGTATAAATTTCTTACTTTAAGAGGAATAAATAGTCTTAAACAGCTCTAATCATAAAAGGGTACAAGATTTTTCTAAGAAATCATATGAATCTCTCATCCACTTTACCCTGAACCACATTTTAAAAATTTACACATCCAAATATTTCTTAAAAATCCTGACCGATTCTCCGCGTTAAACTCATTCCCAAGAAACATGTCTCATTTCACATTTAAAAAAAATTTCAAACTCCCACTCAAAGGACTCTAAGCGTGTACCAATGAACACAGAATTCTAGATTTTTCAAATTTCTAGTTAGAAATAAGCTGTGAAATTCTATAATTGCAAACATAAGAGATAACGATTACGAAAATTATTTATTTGACAGCTTCTACGATGGATGGAGCCAACATCCTAAGCCTCACAACATCTACAGATTCCAAATATATGAAATAATGCTTCAAATTCTCCTTTCTGTAATTTGAAGTTTGAGAAGACTACCTCAGACAGATGAGGGGTAAAATGATACATATCTGAGTACCAAGGTAAACAGCCTGAGCCAAAGCTGGTTTGATAACATCTACCACTGCCCCCCAAAAGCCTCCAAAAGCCTGGCCCAGCACAAATATCTTCTTGGCTCTCTGCCATACCTGAGTGCCAGCTGCCATTTGTCAGTTCGGCAGGCAGGGGCAGTCCTTTTCAGTCTCCTGCCCTCTTAGCAATCAAGACCCAATGACAGAACCTGAAGCCTCCAGGAAGCCAGGGCCCAACAGGACCAGATCTGTTTTACCTTGTTGATATCAGAGATGAGCTTCCCCTCCCGGGGCATGTAGACTTTCTGGTTGTTGGCCCTCATCTTGCTCTGAATAGTGAAGAGCAGCACTTCCAAGTTCCCCTTCTCAGTAAATCTAAGTGCAGAGAAAACAGCCATAAACATGATTTCATTACAGTTTGCTCCTTCAAGGGGAAATGTTCACTTGTTGTTAGAGAAAAACACATTTCACACAGTCATACAGTTTTAAAAGCCATTTAGCTCTGGTCTGATTTATGTGAAATGTGTGTCAGAGACACAGCACTGAGTTAGTTATTGGGTATCACACACCTCAAAATATGCCAAACTGTGGAAATTTTTTGTGGTTGTTTGCTATTTCTGAGATATATATTTAGGTGTCAAGGCCACACAATTTTCTTTTATCAATCACCTCAAATCAAGGTTTAAACCCCAAGTCCTAGACAATGAAACTTATTTCATCCAGAGAGTGTGCAGCTGAATGAATTCAACAAGAATTATTTCAAATGTCTAACTAATGTAATTTTCAATGGGCTTCAGAGACCTCACGAGGAATTCCAGTGTTTCAATTCAACTGAGTGGCATTCTCAGAAAAATCAAATAATTACTTTGAAACTATAGCAAGCAAGGAATAAGATCCATAATCCTTTATGAACTTTAAAAATGTGAAAAATTATACTTTTGGGGGGGTAGCAAAACCTGATCTGAAGTGTTTTAAAACTACTGCCTTTTCTAATACAATGTGACTATTAACACATTTTGCTAGATATTTAGCGGGCCTGATTATGGGGCACTGACTCAGACCCACCTGCGGGATCTTATAAAACATACACAATGTGCTACTTTTTTAAAATCCAAAATATATGAAATCCTGAAACATAGTAGGCACAGGGGTTTTAGATAAGGGATTGGGGACCTGTACCAGTTCTTAGGATTCTCAAGTACGCTTTACAAGAGAAACACACTTTGACTGGGAAGGCCTCAGAGAGGGTATGGTTGATCATGAATCTCAGCAACACAGAATCAGATGGAAAGGAGTAAGACAGCACACTGGTGAGACAAGACCACAGAGGCCAGAAAACAGAGGTCTGCTGGCCGCAGCGATGCCCCTTCCTGTATTAATGGTCCTGCATCACAAACTACATCTTACTTGGGTGGCTTCTCCACCGTGCGGTAAGTGTTGAATGCCTGAAGCTGCTGCTGAACCCCGACCAGCGAATTGGCAAATTTGCGATTATTGAGAATAATGATGGTTTGTTCAATCCACTCCAGAAGGTCAGAAGCAAGTGACTCATACTTCTCTATCATTTTTTCTGTTTCAATAGCATTGTCAAGCACCTGTAAACAACAGTTAGAAAAACTGAAAAGATCGTATCACCATGTAAAGAAAACATGACTGCAGCTCTACACAAGTACCTGCACATGGAATGACTGGCCTTGAACCAGTTCAACCTCACTTTGGCACAAGCATTTTACCTCAAGGAACCATTTGCTAATACGCATCCAGACTGTGACTCTTATTTGTGAGCAATGACAGCTTAACTCAACTGTAATGGGTTCAGAAACCTCCCAACCCTCAGGCAAAGACTTTCTGAATGACTTCTGTGGCCTAACCTCCGAAATTCCTAGAGAAACTAAAAGGGCTCCATTTAGCTTGGTACCAGTCCATGAATGTCCATGAATTTTCCATTCCATTCCATTAAGAGGGCAACGTCCCCTAGTCTGAGGGGTTTTCAAAAGTAGGACAGGTGAACATCAGCCAAACAAGCAGGAAAATGCAGAATGCTTGAGGCCTTTCTAACTGTGTAAGTAGGATATCACACTCGTGGCATTAACCAATCAGATGTCTAACATCCACTTTTCCGGAAAGGCTGCAAGGAGGGGTGTTTCTGGGTCTGAGATCCCCCTCAAATCCTTTCCTAAACCTTTTAGCCATCACCGTTACCCTTTGAGATGAAGCAGCTTCTGCCGACCTCCCTGCCATCTGAGAGTCCGCCCCAAGATGCAATTGGCAAACTTTATGAGAGCATGGGAGAACGAGGGGCTCAGTGGCAGTGCAGTAAGACATGAACCTTAATTTTTAAGCCTCACAACTTAAAAATTGGTGTGAGCTCACCTTTCCAATTCGTTTTCCTTCAACAGCCAAGGCCTTCATCTTAGAGAAGTAGTGATAATAAGTCACCACGTAAGTGATAATGGATTTCTCATCTGGGTGGTCCACGCTGATGTCTGTAACCCAGAAAAGACTCTGCTCAGTATGCTGCTTCTGTGCCCCACCCCAGAGGTAGGAAAAACAAGAACGACTGGTGGACAACACAGAATAGCCCAGTATCTTTACTTTTGGCACTTGAGAGGTCTGTCATTAATGCATTAATTGTAAGGATGGTGGATAAAGTCATCTCATTAATTCCTTTATAATATGAATATTTATAAAATGCTCCCTAAGCCGGGCTCGGTGGCTCAGCCTATAATCCCGTGCCTTGGGAGGCTGAGGTGAGTGGATTGCCTGAGCCTGTGGGTTCAAGACCTGCCTGGGCAACTTGGTGAGACCTCACCTCTACGATAAAAAATAAAAAAAATAAAAATTAGCCAGGTGTAGTAGTGTGCACCTGTAGCTCCAGCTACTTGGAAGGTGAGGGTGGAAGGATCGCCGGAGCCCAGCAGGTCGAGGCTGCTGTGGCCGGGAGCGGCCACTGCACTCCAGTCTGGGTGACAGTGAGACTCCAACTCAAAAAAAACCAAAATGCTCTCTACAGGCTGGACGCGGTGGCTCACGCCTATAATCCCAGCACTTTGGGAGGCCAAGTTGAGAAGACTGCCTGAGCCTGCAGGTTCGAGACCGGCCTGGGTAACTTGGCGAGACCTCAGTTAATAAAAAAATTAGCCAGGCATGGTGGCACATGCCTGTAGTTTCAGCTACTTGGAAGGCTGAGGCAGAAGGATCGCCTGAGCCCAGCAGGTTGAGACTGCGGTGGCTGGGAGTGTGCCACAGCCCTCCAGCCTGGATGACAGAGTGAGACTCCAAATCAAAAAAATAAATAAATAAATAAAATGCCCTCTACAGACACCATGTTTCTCTCCCTGCTCCCAATCCATCCCATCAAACTGGGTTTGTGCTTCTTGAGTCCTCATTTCTGCCTATGGTACCTGCGTCTTCCCATGTCAGTTAGTCTTTGGACATCCTTATCTTCTTGTTACCCACACCCAGGTAGTCACCGAGCCTGGGTCTCGATGACTGTATTTAGAGAATCCTTGTTGTTACTCATGGTTCATACCCTCTGGGTCACAAAACCAATTCAAAACAATGGCTCTCTCACTGGCTTTCCCTACTACCCAACTCAGTTCACACAGTGCACCCAGACTGATCTTGCAGAAGTACAGCTGTGAACACATTTTCTCCTAGCTCAAAATGACTCAAAGTGCCCTTCAGCCTGAAGGATAAAGTAAATGCCCTTTAGCACTCTAGAATCTGGTTAACTTTCCTTCCCCTTTGTCCATCCATCTATTTCTTAAATATTTATTGGGCTTCCTATAAATGCCAACCACTGTTCCAAACACTTCTTTTATTTATTTATTTTTTTGAGTTGGTGTCTCACTCTGTCACCCAGGTTGTAGTGTAGTGTCACGGACACCATAGCCTCAACCTGTTGAGTTCAAGCAATCCTTCCGCCTCAGTCTTCCAAGTAGACGGAGCCACAGGCACACATCACCATGCCCGGCAAAATTCTTTTTTTTTAAATTTTATTTATTGTAGAGACGAGGTCTCACCAAGTTGCCCAGGCTGGTCTTGAACCCTTGGGCTCAGGCAATCCTCTTGTCTCCGCCTCCCAAAGTGTTGGGATTATAGGCATAAGCCACCGGCACCTGATCTACTCTAGATACTTCTAATTCTATAACCTACTATTTCTTCTTAGGTACTAACTCTGAACCAAACTAGACTATTCACCACTCCCCATACACACCTCACAATACGCCTTTTTTTGCTCATAGCTTCCCCTGGCCTGAAATGAAATGGCCTTCCCCACCCTATCACTTTCTTACTATCCTTCAAGGTTCATTTCAAACGTTACTGCCCCAACACAACCATTTATGATCCCCACAGCTGGAATTATTGGCTCTTTCCACTATTCCCTAAGGATTTTGGATAGAGACACAAAGACACAGTCTACTGTCTGCCAGGTATTAACATATTTTATTCATGTTTTATCTGCCTTGCAAGACTCAGTCCCTAAGGGTGTAAAGCCTGTCCTGGCAAGCCCTACACCACTCCACCTCCCGCATTCCTAGTGTGATGTCCTGCACAAAGGGAGCAGTCAATAAATGTTTATTGAGAGAAGGAGCAAATGAATAAACGTGGCAAGTCTTTCAAGTATGGCGTTACGGAGTGAGGCACTCAACTTGAGACAGATTGAGAAGAGATCACACAGGATAGCTCTTAGATATATCGGGCTCTCTGTCAATATACACTTAAACATATACACCTTCATTTCTATCCTTCCAATATCAGGCTCTCTGTCAATACACACTTAAACATACATCTTCATTTCTATCCTTCCAACAGCCCTGGATAAAGCAAGACGGCTTCTATTTTTTTTGAGTTGGAGTCTCATTCTGTCGCCCAGGCTGGAGTGCAGTGGCATGCTCACCGCCACCCCAGCGTTGACTTGCTGGGCTCCAGCGATCCTTCTGCCTCAGCCTTCCAAGTAGCCGGAACTACAGGTGTGCGCTACCATGCCTGGCTAATTTTTTGATTCATTGCAGAGATGAGGTCTCACCAAGTTGCCCAGGCTGCAAGATGGCTTCTCTTAATTTAAACATGAGAACACTAAGGCACAAGGCTGGGACGCTCCCTGCCTGGGGTTACCAAGGCAGCCAATGGCAGCAAGGGCCAAATCACAGTTACTGCTCCTAACCCAAGGCTCCCCCGTCTGCTCAGCCTCACCAAAGAAAAGAAGAATTAGAAGACAGCCAGAAGAAAAAGTGCCAGTTCTGGATCCAATCTAATCAACAAAAAATGTTTACATAACTGAAAGGAACAAGCAAGCAAAACTTTTTACTTAACTTGTCTACAAGTACATTTTGACTGATGCTCTTTGGGGCTTTAGACAACTAGTAAGCAAGATCAAACCCACAGGGTAAGTGATATCACCTGCCTTTTTTAGCTCCTTGTCTTGTAATCTGGGGACCATCAATTCCTTTTCATACTGGGTGGTGATTAGAAAGATTAACTAATAAGCAAGTTTTTAAAAATTGTGTCACTATGGAAGGAAAAAAGGTTCTATTTATCAAAGCACAAAGAGCTAGGGCTAAGGAAAAATTCCTTTCCACAGACAGGTAGGGGTTAAACACCAAGATTTATTAAAACCCAAGGAATTTTCCTTCTTTGTTTACATGGAGAAATCATTTAATGGGTTAGTACAAAGATAATTTTATCTCAGCTTCCTGTAGCGAACATATCAGTGAATCTGATGCAGTGGAAAATAGCAAGAAGCCTGCTTGGCAGCCTCATGACCTCGATCTGCCCTTGGGGACTTAAACTTCCTGTTCTATATTTATAAGAACTTTAAACTTTCACTCACATACACACAGCTTTTCTCTCTCTCTAATGTTTGCTCATAGCTGAGAGGATCTATAAACCTCCTGCACTACAAACAAATTCTCTGGTATTTTAAAGGCTTCTCAAAATTAGAAAAAGTATCTAGGAGAGCTCGTGATGAAATGAAACCTGGAATCAGGATTCTGTTAATAAGCAAGGGAGCTACGACCTAGGGGGACGGCCCTCCGTAGGCTGGCTCCAGTCATGCAGGGACTCACAGAAAAGAGATGAGCTTCACGCAGAGCATGGGATGGAGTCAGCCTACAAGTCTCCAAGTGGTCAGCCATAAGAAAGAACTGTGGGCTGGACATGGTGGCTCAAGTCTGCAATCCCAGCACTTTGGTAGGCCGAGGCAAAAGGACTGCCTGAGCCCAGGGGTTTGAGACCAGTCTGGGTAGCTTGGCAAGACAATAAATCAAAAAATTAGCTGGACGTCGTAGTGCCCGTCTGTAGTTTCAGTTACTTGGACGGCTGAGGTGGAAGGATCCCCTGAGCCCAGAAGGTAGAGGCTGCGGAGGCCATGAGTGTGCCACTGCACTCTAGAGAATGAGAATGGTTGTTTAGGGTAGTAGCAGGGAATACCACTGAGAAGATGGATGTGAGACTCCAACTCAGAAAAAAAGAGTAAGGACTGTGAGTGAGAGTCCTTCACCCACTCTCACACCCCCCTTTTCTGAATGCACCTTCCTCATTTAACCTCTTTCTTATTCACAAGCAAACAATGCCCAGCTTCCCAACAAGACCCCTGTGCCTCCAACCTACTCATCCCAAACCAACATGCCCACACTGTAAGATGAATACCAGCCAACCAAGTATTCATTTCAGCACAGCTGCTAACAACCTTCAGTGACTTCCCAATACGGCCTGCTGACTAGCCTCTAAAGGCTTTAGCTGGCAGAGGACCCATCCCTCTTCTCAGTGGTATTCCCTGCTAGTACCCTCATCAACCATTCTCATTTAACTGTTAGTCCTCAAACACACCTTCCTCTTTCCTGGTCCCACACCTTTACTCATGCAAGACTCTCTGCCTGCATGCTCTCTTCTTCAGACTTTGTTTAAATCATACTCAACTTTCAGGGCTCTTTCAAATGTCACCCTTTCCAGAAATACTCAAAAAATTCCCATAGCCAAAATTAAACATCTTTTCCTTTAGTAATCCCCAAAACATGTTGTACATATGAAACATACGGACACAAAGCGGATCTTATGTCAACACTTGGATGCTACAGATGCTAAAAGTCCCACCTATTATCCCTCGAGTCCTTACCTTCGGGGTCCAACAGTTTAGTGAGGCCAAGATGTTGTTCTGCCAAATTAAATGCATTCTGCAGATTGTAGTGTGCATTGGATTTCTTTAGTTTATCAAAATCTATCAGGTCAGGCCTGTATAGGACAACAATAATGAGACATCACAAAAACCATGGTTTAAAAAGAAATCACGTGACCCATGAGACATGAGAATTACTCCAAAGATGCTAAAATAACTGCTTAGTGGAGTAAAACTCTAAAAATGCCATGTAATCGTCGCACAATGAAATCTGATTTTTGAACAAACACTTTAAAGTTTATTAAGAGAGCAGATGAGAATGGGCGAACCTGCTGGTTTGTGAGAATGTACATATTATCCCATATTTTCCTCAGTGGAATGCAGGAATTTCCACCATGGTGCAATATCTAAGGCAATCTGCTCTAGAAGAATGGCAACCTTCCAACCCAGGGTTGCTAGCATGATTTTACAGACTTACCGGTGTTTGTGTATCAGGGCATTGAAGGCCATGCCGTCCCTCCAGCTAGTGGTGAAATTGTGAATGTTGACATTGGGGTACCTGCCAAGGGCAAAGCACAAAAGACAGCAACAAAATTAGCAAATAAAGGTAATTGCCAAATGCTATGTTAAAAATGCTTGTAAGCACTGTGAAACCTAAGGCACTGACTATCCATAAGGACAATCAAGCTGGTACCAATAGCCCATGGACTCCAGCTTGCTATAAAATAAAAACAGAGGCCAGACTCGGTGGCTCAGCCCATAATCTCAGTACTTTGGGAGGCCGAGGTGAGTGGATTGCCTGAGCCCGCAGGTTCGAGACCAGCCTGGGCAACTTGGCAAGATCTCGTTCCCTACAATAAACAAAAAATTAGCTGGTCATGGTAGTGCACATCTGTAGTTCCAGCTACTTGGAGGGCTGAAGCAGAAGGATCACTGGCGCCCAGCAGGCAGATGCTGGGGTGGCTGGGAGTGTGTCACTGCACTCTAGCCTGGGCGATAGAGTAAGAATCCAACTCAAAAAAAATTAAAACAAAACAGAATATCATCTTGCTTGGTAATTTAATCTCACAAAAGATGTGAACTGTCTCTTAGATTTAAAACATCACACTCCTACTTAGGAAAAGGTGACCATAACCTAGAAACTTTGGAGTCCTCTGCTTCCACTGGCTTGATCTATGCCACCTACAAGGACACCAAGATCTGCAGGCACTGAGCCCTGTATTCACATGTTACTTATGGAACAAGAAGCAGTCAGTCTATCTGTTCACATGACACTCAGCTTGCTTTCTTCCATGCTATCACTTAATTGAATGAGCTTTTGAAAAAACAAGTATCCCACTGAAAAATTTATGCTTGGAATTTACTCACACTGAATCAGCTATTTTATACCATATTGGTTACTAGTAACTTTTTATCTGTGATTGATTAAAGGTTCAAATCTGACTTGACCCCTCCCTTATGAGGGCACAAGCCCTTTATAGTTTCCATATTTCATGTTCATTACAGTTGTATCTATACTTAAAGTAGTTCTGACAGAAACTCTGATTACCTATTATAAAATAGCTTCTCAATAAGTACCTGTGACGCTAAACCAATTTGATTTGAGTCAGAATCTCACTCAGTTGCCCAGGCTGAAGTGTAGTGGCATGATCACAGCTCACTGCAGCCTTGACTTCCTGGGCTAAGGCAATCCTTCTGCCTCAGCCTCCAAAGTAGCTGGGACTACAGGCGAGCACCCAGCTGATATTTTGATTTTTTGTAGAGATGAGGTCTCACTATATTGCCCAGGCTGGTCTCAAACTCCTGGGCTCGAGTAATCCTCTTGCCTCAGTCTCTCAAAGTACTAGGATTACAGGCCTGAACCACCACACCCAGTCTTGGTGAGAACTCTAAAGGCTTAGTGTCAGTTGAGACCTGACGATGTGAAGTGAGCAACAAAAATTATGTAGTTCTCTAAAAATATCTTCACTAAGATTTCAATGAAAAAAATAAAAGGCAAATTGATACAGGTAATATAAAAAGTTAACTCTAAGTTTACTGTACAAAGCCCCCCAAATAGCAGAAATTAAAGGAAGGAGAAAATCCACAACTGTATTTTTCCCCCCACAACTGTATTTTTAAAATATCATGGATTTAATTCCTAAAAATGCTTCCAGGGTTTTAAAATTCAAAATATAATGCTCTCTGGAGCTTCCTTAATAAAGAGAAGGAAACTGATTGTGGAGATATGATAGGTCTAAGATATAAATCAGAACTCCTTCCATTCTGAGAGCTAGCTGAAAAGTCAACATGTCAACTGCTTACAAGTGAACAAGACTTCTCAATGGAAGCAGTGGAAAAGATGCCTGTCAACACCTCCTAAGTGATGACTGCAGTGGAACTTGGCCCTGGAAGCAGCAGCCCTGATACCCTTCGAGTTCACACTCACCCAGCTGTCTTCATCTGGCACCACAACAGCAGTGCGTCCTTGGCAGATTTCTTCTCTTTGTTGTCTTCAGTTTCCACACTGATATCCTGGATCTAAGATTTACAAACAAAGAGGAAACGAAGAGATGGGTCAGCTGTCTAAAAAGAGCCACTGAAGAACAGGTCTGCATGTAATGAAGAATAAACCTGAGATCAAAGTTTGGCTCTGCAGGCTGTCTGCTCTGTCCATGAAAACTGCTTCCTGAAGTCAGGCATCACTTCAGAAACACAACCAGAACTACTTTCCTACTTTGCACAGAGATAAGGGTGAAGGGAAGAAGACTAGTTACCTGTGTGACTCCCCAGCACCTGTAAGAGATCATTTCTGTCCCCTGAGACAGCCCATTTTTCAAGCTATGAGCTAGCACTGTGGTTCATTACTACATCATGAACCTTTTGAGTCCCTAGAAATATATTAAGTTCAGTTTTTCATAACCAGACATTTTCCACACCAGGGTGCAACCTTCACTGATGAAGACACCCAAACTCTGAAAGAATGTGCATAAGTGCTGTGCTTCTAAGGTCTGCTTTTATAAGCTATTCACTGGCAGTATGTTTCCAGCATTACACATAAAGCCTGGTCTACTGGCACCAAGTTAGACTTCCTGGGTCTGAATTGAGGTGTTACTACCTACTGTGTGTCCTTGGGCGAGTTTCTCAGCCACCTCACAGCACTTTTACACACTTAAATGAGATGACGAATCTGAGGTGCCGCACTCATATAAAGGACCATATATGTTCTTGAATTAGGAGCCAGTTGGGCCTGCTATGTGGTTTTAAACAAATGCTCCAAATACCCTTCTGTTTTTAGCTTCCTCTCGTGCAATAACATGTGGGATGGGGTTGGGAGTGGGCGGTGCTGGCCAGGAGGTCATCCATCACCTTCCAGCTGTGGCCATTCCAAGCTTCTCTCCCTGCCCCTATCTAACCTCTCTCCACTCAACCTACAAATACTTTCCAGGATTCTTTTTGAAGAGACAAAAGGAGAGCAAAATATATAATCATGAGGTCAAAAAATTAGAAACTAGCTGGGCACGGTGGCTCAGCCTGTAATCCTGCGCCTTTGGGAGGCTGAGGTAAGTGGATTGCCTGAGCCCCCGGGTTTGAGACCCGCCTGAGCAGGCAAGACCTCATCTCTACAATAAATAAAAAAATTAGCTTGGCGTGGTAGCGTGCGTCTGTAATTCCGGCTACTCGGAAGGCTGAGGCGGAAGGATCTCTGGAGCCCAGCAGGTCGAAGCTGCGGTGGCCGGGAGCAGCCACTGCACTCCAGTCTGGGTGACAGAGTGAGACTCTAACTCAAAAAAAAAAAAATTAGAAACTCCCAACTGGAGAAAACACCTAGGAATGAAAATAACTACACTTTAAAACAAAATTCTCTACTTTTAATTGTGGTAAGAATGCAAAGTCTGAGTCTGCATAAACCCAGTCTCTATTATTAGGATCATTAGCTCATGTGCAAAAAGGGAATGTGAAAGTACAACTCTCACTCTAGGGGTGAGGCTGGGGCTCACTAGTAAGGGCAGGCTGCAACTTTACACAGTCACCCCTCAGCTTTCTTATACTCCTGTGTGAGGAAGGGAATCTATCTCCAGATTTGCTCACATAGAAACAAACCTACCCTTCTGAAATGAAGACATTTCCCTATTTAAACCAGGCAGGCTCAAAGATTTGCACTCCAATTTCTCACACCATCTTTTATTCTCTTTCAAAGGGGTAGCAGCATAACACCTGTGTATCATCATCAGTTTTTAATAGACATCTTTAAGCACATATAGGGCAGGTCACATGCTGGGGGGAGGGCATACAGATATACACACACACACACACACACACACACACACACACACACACACACACACACACAACTTGAGATAAGACTGTATATTCAGGAGCTAGGAAGGAGAAATCTTTGTAGATACACAGGGAAGCTTTGCCAGGGAGACAAAACCTAAGTGGACCTTGGTTGACGTGGAATCAGTACATATTTGTAGAATGAGTGATGACTTAATAAAGCTGCAGGAGGAAGCTGAGTCACATAAGACGCTGATACTGCAGGCCCCGCAGTAACATCAGCAGCCTATGCCTCCTGCCTCAGAGAAAAGGGGGAAAGTACACGTCAGCATTTACAGGTTGGAGTATAGAAACAAGCAAGCTGGCAGGAAGCTAATTAGTCAATGATTCAACACAGTTCATGCTGAGCCCTGAAGAAGGCTGTGTGAGCAAGCTCTCTGACATGGGCACTGACCCTCTGTCAAGACAAGCCACAATCAGTATGCTGTTCCATGCTCTGATTACTGCAGGTCAAAGGCAACAGAAATGCAATGTTTTACTCCACAAAATTGGGGTGAAGCTCAAGGAGCATCCTGCTAATTTCACCTCTGTTGCCATAAGACACAAGAGCAAAATTAGTGAATCCAACGGCTACTCCATTTTCAAATCATTCAGGAAATAAATGACAGAAACCTACATAAGAGTTCTGTCTGGGGGGAAAAATATCCTTGATTGTTGTAATTAACTCCTTTAACAAGCTCATCTTGAACAGTGGCTCCTTCCTCAGACCTACTTAATTAGAATCACTGGGGCTGGGCTCCAGGAACCTGAATTATTAAGAGGCCCTCCCAATGGCATCAGATGATCGGCCAGCCTGGGAACCAGCCAGTCAAGGAGTCATTTCTTTCCTTAACTCCATTTCTGTCCCTGATCCTTCCTCCCAAACACTGTATCTCAAACCCAATCCTAGAGGAAGTGAGGAGGAAACGAGATTGGCTAAAGGCTGACTTCAGAGTTTCATGGAGAAAACAAAGAAAGCTATAATTTGATTTTTCTTCTTCTCTTTTAGTGTCAGGTTTTTGTTTACCCAGAAAATTCAAGCAGATCTTTCCTAAATGGGGCAGAGCAGGAAGGAAACGCACAGAGAACACAGTCACCAGGGAGACAAGACTGTTAGAATATTTGTTTGCAGAGTAACCTGACACTAAGTTGTTCCTGCCTTTCCAGTTTTAATTGAAAAATATGAGCACGAAGAATGCACCTGGAGAAAGAATCAGTATCAGGCTAGTGATGCTTCACACTCCAGAGATGCTGAACGCCTTCTCTGAAGGGGTCAGAAGCACCCACGGCAGTCCTGACTGGCTGTGTAAACAGGGGCAAGACTCCAAACTTCTCTGGGGACTCAGGTGCTTCATAAATTGAAGGAACTGGACGAATCCCTCTGACTTAAAATACTTCTATACTTAGAATTGTCCTCCTCAAGTATAACAAATCCATAAAATCATTAATTCAGATAAACATAAGGGTTTTGCACCTCTCCCCTGAAGACTGCTTCCTCACAGCCAAGAGAAAATGAGAAGGCGATAAAGGGAGCCCACACAAGTGCCATAACGCCAAACAGCTGCTCCTAAAAATATTCCATAATACATGCCATGGTTTGGTGACATTCAGACAGTCTAGTGCTAAAACCAAGCATCAGCCACATCCTTGCATCTCTGGTCCTAAAAGTCAAGCAGCAGACACCAGGTGTTTAGTGTAGATGCCGTGATGTGGTGGGTGGGCTACATACAGCCTGGAAACCCCCTTGCTACCAAGACTTACATGACAGGAGAGCTAAGACTATCTGGAACTGGTGAAACCACAAGAGGACCTAGTAGCGGCCACATGCCTCCAAATGCCTCCAGGGCAGCATTAAACCCTGAGGGCTGGATGTGACACCCAGTTCCACATGCCTGACTCTGAGATGTACTTTAAAAAAACTGGCCTACCTGGTCTCCCTGGAATGGGGAGGCCAGCTCCTCGAGGATGCTCATACCTGAGAGGTCAATTTAAGTACTGTGCAAGCCTGGTTGGAGTCCCTTACCTGGAAGCGCAGGATGATGGTCCAGATGAGGCCAAGGGTCAGCCGGTGGTTCCCATCCACGATGTCGTGGGACCCCATGTTCTCAAGATGGACTCTCTGCTCCTTCAGGAACTGAAGGGCCTTATCCACGTTCTCCAGACAGTGGATGCGCATTCGTCCCTTAGTGGGTTTAGGCTAGATATGGGAGAGCAGAGGTGAAGATGAAGCCCGAGTTAACTGCCCAGAGTCACATGTGCCCACTCGTGCAGCACTCTCCCACCCAAGCCAGAGCATCAATACACACGTGCTCATTCAGTCCAGCAACAGCCGCAGAAGGGAAACGTTTACTTAAGAGAATGACAACCAATTCCTCTTTAGAGATTTGTTTTCATCTTTGAAGCTATACAATTTACAAATGCACATAGAAACTGGGAGTTTAGAGGAGAGAGAACCCAACTTTCATCAAGCATTTCAGCGCTACTGCTACCATCCATACAATCTTTCGAGATGCACGACACACCTGTGAGGATTTCCTGATTGTTTTAAATGTTTGCCACCTGCTTGTTTTGGCCATTTCCTAAGGTTGGCTCAAAATGAAAACAGGGAATACACCACCAAATCAAGAGAATTTCCAAGTGGTGGTTTTGAGAGTGTGGTGTGGAGGGGAGGAGGTTAAGTAAAAAGGTATAAAAATTTTTAAATGAGAATAGTCTAATTTAAATACCCTAAATGCTTCTTCCTTTTACCCAGTTATATCAAAAATTTAAGAGGTCCTTGAAAGGTGTACATTTTAAATAAAGCAAAACATACACATAGTAGATATATTCATGGTATATATGTATCTCTACTACACCTATTTTATATATATGTGTATATATGTGTGTGTGTATCGACTATATATAGTCGATACACAGATACATAGTTGACCCTTGAACAATATGGACAACTGTGTGGGTTCACTTATATGTGGATTTTTTTTCAAGAAATGCACTGGAAAATTTGAGATCTGCAACAATTTCAAAAAACTCAGAGCATGGCATAGCCTAGAAACACTGAAAAAGTTAACAAAAAGGTATGCCATGAATGCATAAAATGTATGTAGATGCTAGTCTATTTTATCATTTACTGCCATAAAATAACACAAATCTATATCATACAGTAAAAAACTTATCAAAACTTACACACAGACTGTAAGTGGCACCATCTATGCAGTATTAAGTCATAACTGCAAAAAATTAATGACAATCTGTATTGTAATACTGTAATGTTAAGGCCACCTCCTATTGCAGGGAGATCAAAAGTATGGTGAGTATTCACTTAAAAAATGCTATGATGCTAATCATCTCCGTTTGGTCTCTTCAGTAAATTATGCATCACAGTGAAGCATGATCTCAAGGTTTGGACATATTTTTCATCACGTTTACTGTGAATAATACCATGGAACCCACATGATGTGCCACTACGGATGCTGAAAAGTGCTCCCAAGAAGTAGAGAAAAGTCACGACCTTACCATAAATAGGCTGAACTGCTTGGTATGTTCTGTAGATTGAGGTCTGCAGCTGTGATAGCTGCCATTTCAAGATTGAGGGGGGAGAAAACTGATGAAGCCTTAACTGCAGCTACAACAGCAGGCACGAAGACCTTGCATTTTCTATGAAATACCTATCTATCTTGTAGCAACTTTTATGTTCAGTGCTGTAGTGCCAACAGACTAACATAATTCAGGAAAACGTAAAGTTAGGATATGACAACTCAGAGCAAAAGGAAGGTAAAGGAGCTAAAGCTGGAGAATTGAATGCCAATGAAGGAAGGTTTTATAATTTTACAAAGAGGTTTGGCAGCTACAGCAGCTGCAGACCTCAATCTACAGTACATATCAAGCAGTTTGTTAGGTATCAGGAGAAGCAGATTCTGCTGACCAAGAGGCAACAGACAAGTTGCCAGGTGTCATCTAAAAAAATCGTTAAGGAGAAGTTTATCTGCCTGAGCTGGTTCTGAATGCAGATAAAAGTGCCTTGATTTGGGGAGAAAAAAAAATGCCACAAAGGACATTAGTAAGAAAGAGAAGTGATCATCAGGATTGAAGGCAGGAAGGAATAGGCTAACTCTACTGTTTTGTGCAAATGCAGTTGGATTTATGATCAGGGATGCCCTTATTTACAAAGCAGCTAACCCCTGAGCCTTAAAAGAAAAAAGACAAACACCAACTGCCACTTTCTTGGTTGTACAAGGAGGAGGCCTGGATAACAAGAACCCTTTTTCTGGACTGGTTCCATTGATGCTTTGTCCCTGAAGTCAAGAAGTTCTTCGTCATTAACGGACTGGTTTTAAGTTATTTTGACTTGGACAATGTCCCCGGCCACCTAGAATCCCATGTATTCAACACCAAAGGCCTGAAAGTGGTCTACTTGCCTCCAAACACAACCCTAAATCAACCTGTAGATCAGGGGGTCATAAGGAACTTTAAGCCTCATTATACAAGACACTTAGAAAGGACTGCCAATGCTATGAAAGAGAACTCTGACAGAACATCATGGAAGTCTGGAAGGATTACACCATTGAAGATGCTATCATTGTTATAGAAAAAGCTGTGAAAGCTATCAAGCCCAAAACAAACTCCTATTGAGAAAACTGTCCAGATGTTGTACATGACTTCACAGAATGTATGACGAAGCCAATCAAGAAAACCATGAAAAGAGGTTGTGGATATGGTTGGGGAAAAAAAAAATGTGAAGGGCAGGGGGTGAAGATTTTCAAGATGTGAATCTTGGAGAAATTTAAGAACTAACAAACACCACACAAGAGGACTTAACAGAAGATGACTTGATGGAGACGAGAGTGCCTCTGAACAGGTGCCAGATGATGTGTAACAAGATGCAGAAGCAGCAGTGCCAGAATACAAATTGGCATTTGTTCCCAAGGTTCCAATTATTCAAGACCACTTTTGACTCCTTCTATGATATAGACCCTTCCATATATGATATGGGCACTGAAGCTAAATAAAGCAGATGATGGAAGAATTGGTACCATACAGAAGCATTTTTAGATAAACAAAAAAAGCAAAAAAAAAACAACAAAAAAACTCCCAGAAATTGTGGCACCTTTCCATAATGTGATACTGAGTAAATCTGTCTCTACAACCTCTCCTAAACATCCTCCACCTCTGCCATCTCTGAGACAGCACAACCAACCTGTTCCTTTTCATCCTCCTCCTGTTCAGCCTACTGGACATGAAAATGAGGATGAAGATCTTTAAGATGATCCACTTCTGCCTAATAAATAGTAAATATATCTTCCCTTCCTTTAATTCATTTTTTTCTTTCCCCTAATTTATTTTATTGTAAGAATACAGTATATAATACATATCACATATGAAATATGAGCTAACTGTGTTATTGGTAAGACAATATAGTAGGCTGTCAGTAAAGTTTTGGGGGAATATATGCAGATTTTCAACCGTACCCCTAACCCTTGCTTTGTTCAAGGGCCCACTGCATACACAATTTTCAATGGACCTCCATTATCTGTATCAACACCAAGCTCATGGCCTCCCTGCCTGGCTCCATCCTTCCCACCCCCCTCTCTACTTCACTCCCCTTCTAGTAGAGGTGGCACCTTGAGCTGGTGTCACCATCTCACCAAGACACCTCTAGGAGGCACATACCTGCTTGAAGAAAAATGCAATCAGCCTGGCCGATTTGGTGGTCACAGTCTTGGCTCCCCAGTGTCCTCTTGTCCACTTCACCACACCTCATTCACCTTTCACGGCTTAGGGCAAGCGCCATCTTTCCTTCTTGGAAACATTTCCAACCATTCTGATTCTCACAGCTCACCCTTTCTCATAATTCCACACAATTGATAATCTGGATCACAGAGCTCAGAAGCTATTTTTGCTATTGTAACATTGTCATTACATATACACTGATTTGTATCCACAGTTCCCAGTTCACAACTCCCATACCAACTGTTACAGTCCTTTGTTATAACTTTGGGGAGCTTTGGGCCTCAGGAAACAGAATCCCTTCTCTCTCTGACCTTGTCTTCTCTCTCTGACCCTCTCCTGTCCTCCTTTCACCTGCCCAAGGCAAGACTCTAATCTGATTGTGGGTTATAAGACCCTCATTCCACAGTGGGTTCTGCCCCACACCCTAGAGAAAGGAATGCTGCACAGAGAGACTAAGAAGAATCTCAACAGACAGGCCCTGCTGGGTTTAGATCATATGCTTTTGGTCCAATCACAGTTGTCTGTGTTTCTTTCTTTTTTTTTTTTTTTTGAGTCAGAGTCTCACTCTATTGCCTAGGGTGGAGTGCAGTGGCATGCTCACGGCCACCGCAGCCTCGACTTGCTGGGCTCAGGAGATCCTTCTGCCTCAGTCTTCCAAGTAGCTGGAACTACAGGCATGTGCCATCACACCTGTCTAATTTTTTTAATAATTTATTGCAGAGACAAGATTTTGCCATGTTACTCAGGCTGGTCTCAAACCCCTGAATTCAGGCAATCCTCTTGCCTCCGCCTCCCAAAGTGCTGGGATTACAGGTGTGTCACTGTGTCCAGCTAGTTGTCCATGTTTCAATCATGAATAACCAATGAAATGTCCATTAAAGGCAAAAAGGACAGGGTTCGGAGAGCTTCTGGGGAACTGAACACACGGAGGCTGACAGGAAAGTGAAGAAGAACTCATCCATGTGACAGAAGGGTGGCAAACACCAGCTCCATGGGAATAGAAGTTCCTGTGCTCAGGACCCTTCTAGACCTTGCTCCATGCATCCCTTTACCTGGTTGTTTATTTGTATCCTTTAAAATATTCTTTCTAATAAACTGGTAATTGTATTTCCCTGAGTTCTGTGACCCACACTAGCACATTAATTGAACCTAAAAAAGGGTTGTGGGAACCCTGACTTGAAGCCAGCTGGTCAGAAGTTCCAGAGGCCTGGACTTGTGACGGGGAAAAGGGGAAGTAAGTCTTGGGAATAAATCCTCACCCTGCAGGCTCGGACACTATCTCCAGGTAGATAGTGCTGGAATTGAATTGGAAGACATCCAGCTGATGTCTGCTGCTTGGTGATAGGGAGAAACCCCCACATTTGGTCACAAAAGTCTTCTTCTGTGTTGATGATTGTTGTGGTGTGAGAGCAAAGGGAAAAATTCAGTTTTAAAGTTTTCCCTGAAACAGCTATGGTTTCATATATTGCTCTTACTATTTCCAACTAGACTGTTGGCTTTCAGAAAGCAAGGGTGATGCTTTATACTTCTGCTACATTCTCAAGGGTCTCCAGTTCAGTGCTGAGCCCAGAGTATACACAGGGTGAACTGAGCGCCTGCAGATGAGCTGGCCTTGGTGTGTGCTGGGATCTGGCCTCATAGGGGAAAAGTAATCGGGTGCATGGGAACCCAAGCACACCCAGGTAAGGGTGTAGCTAGCTCAATCTTAGTGTCTTGTCCATTCCCGCTTTTCCCTCAGTTATTTGATAGATGAAAAACAACTGAAAGGAAGATTACTTGGATAGCAAATAGCCATTTTAAGTTTGCCCAGTCTTAGATTGTTGTTATTATTATTATTTTTAAGTCAGAGTTTCACTCTGTCGCCCAGGTTGGAGTGCTGTGGCACAATCAAGGTTCACCACAGTCTTGAACTTCTGATCTCAGGAGATCCTTCCCCCTCAGCCTCCTGCATAGCTGAACTACAGGTGTGCGCTGCCATACCCAGCTAATTTTTAAAATTTTTTGGAGAGATGAGGTCTCACTATGTTGCCCAGGCTGGTCTGGAACTCCTGGGCTCAAGCAATCCACCCGCCTTGGCCTTCTTAAATGCTGGAATTACAAACATTAGCCACTATGCCCTGCCTAGATTGTTATTATTTTTTATGCTTCCTTTTTTCCTACAAAAAAGGACAAGCAAGAATAGAAGAATGAATGAATGTGCTTTGACTCAGAGGAAATAAGGTTACAAGCAAAGGTCTATCACAAGCAGCAAATTCTATTTTCAAATATAGTCATCCCTCTGTATCCACAGGAGGTTGGTTCCAGGACTCCTGAAGACACCAAAATCCCTGGATGCTCAACTCCCTGATATCAGATGGTGCATAGTATTTGCATATAAATTATGCACATCCTCCCATATACTTCAAATTATCTCATAATTATGCAAAATAAATACAACCAATACAACATAAAATATATGTAAATAGTTGTTGCATTGTATTTCTTAAAATTTGTGTTATTTCTGTTATTTTGCTATTTCCCCCTGAATATTTTCAACCCACAACCAGTTGAGTCCACAGATGCAGAACCGGGCCATAAAAGCAAAGAAGACATGTCTCTAAACATTAAGTTTTTCATAATATTATGTAGCTTTCCTTACATCTTGCCCCCCAAAAGGGGGGGACATTTTCTCTTCAGAAATGTCAAAACTAATAAAATTCAGATATGTGGAAAATGCTAGGATTTGTTGTTTGTGTTATGCCAGGTGATAACATTACATCAAAATCAAGCAATCTAATGAGGTAGGAAAAACAAGTATGAAACAAAAAGGGGTTCAGTCTAAAATTCTGTGACTGATTCTACAGAAGCTGCTTAAGTTGACACTGGTGCTCTCTGAAAGGTACACTCTTCAGCATCCTAATGCTGTCTTCATTATCCTTCTTTTCTTAGAGGAAGAGAGGTGCATGTGGAATCAGTACTGTCCTGCATGAGGTGGGCAGGGCGACTTCCTCCCCCGCAAGGAGTCACAAAACTCTGCACATGGTTCTCACATATGCTCGTGTAGTTTTCCTTTCATCTCCTGGATCAGCTGTCATTTCTCACTGCTGAAAAAGTGGCTACTCAAGTTGTTGCTCGTTCTCATACCCAGGTGAATTTAATGAAGTTCCCGGTTAAAACTTTGTTCAAAGTTGAGGGATGGGGATTAACTGCCTCTAGGAAAGGCTTGTGAATTCTGGTGCAGGAGCTTCTGACGTTTCTTTTTTGCTGTTCAGGGTCCTTCTCCTCTCATCTCCTGTCAGTCTCTGCACCTGACTAGTGAGATAGTGAGTGAGTGATCCACCTACATGTGCTGTTTCCATCACAAAGAAAGGGCCTTCATGCTGAGAACAGCAGAGCAAGGAGGAGTGAAACATTCTTCTAACTACAACATTCATTCTCATAGGTTCACCTCTAAGAGGGTGGAAAGAATTATTTCCTAAATTAGGGGTGAGGGAAACCATGCAGATGGAATTGGAAAGCGCTAAAGGAGGAAAAGATAAGAAATAGATGAGGGCTGTTGGTACCTTCCCAGGCTCCATCTGTCATGACATGACCACTGTTCTTTCAGACATTATCCTGAAACCCTGATCTCAAACTATCACTTAAGTCTGACTCACATGACTGCAGTAGAGAAAGTGGTCCTCTCACAAAGAGGAAACACATAAAAGACATTCCACACCTCTGTTATAAAATCTCTATAAAATCTCAGTAGAATATGTAGATGTTTTCCACATGAAAGTGGGCTGTGACAGTGTGGATGGGGGGAGGCTGGTGATAGGGTCCAAACATGTTTCCCTGGGCTGAAGAAGTCATGCCACATCACACGTATAGATGCTGACCGGCCATGCCCGAAATGCTAAGGATGATCTACTCAGGACCTGCACACAACTCAAGAACCCAACAAGCCTCAAAATAACAACAAACAAGATAGAATGAGGTTAGGTGGCATTTTGGTGGCGCAATACAGGGAGGGAGAGTAGGAACCAAGACTAAAACTCAAGTACACCAAATTCCCACATCTTTTGTTCTATCTGCTTCAGAGTGGGCTTCTCAAATGTTTTAAGGCACAATACGTGGGCAAGTTTAACAAGCAGTAATCACAAGAAATTAATTTCAAGATGTGATAATGACTGCACAAAGCCAGAGAAACAAGCTGGTCATATAAACTACAGGGCTCCCAAAATCTAAAACTTCTCAGCTGCCATTTTCTGAACAAATATAGTGTTCACCTCTCTCTGTTATGTGGTTTACTGCTGTGATGGCATCTAATCCTCACAACAGCCCTGCATTACACAATAAGTGTTATTCTTGTCATGTTAGAGATGAGGACACACTAGCTCAGAGAGATGACGTCATCTGTGCAAGCCAGTTAGTTTGTGGTGAACCAGGACTCACAGCTGACCCTCTTTATGCTACAAGACCTTAGAATACAGGAAAAGGAGCACACATTTCCATGTGAAAGGAAGAGACTCGGTTTCCATCTGGTGAATTGTTTCTATTTTTTTAAAGAGCTATTTTTATATTACTAAACTTCATCTTCTCAAAAGGAAGAAGAAACAATGGAGAAAACTAAACACAATGGAGCTGGGGGAGGAGGGCATCTTTCAGTAATAAACACCTTCTGAGGCCACAACCAGAGAGTGGCTAACTCTGCCCGGAAAAGAGCACTCCCCGTCTTGCCTCCATTAATTACTATCAGATTTCTTGTGTGACATGGGTCCCTCCCTAAGGCAACATGTGCATTTCTGTCCTCTGTGTCATTTCTGAAGGGGCAGTCTGAAATGCCATTAATGTGGGGACAAGGATCAATATTAGACTCACGTGACTCACTGTCAAGGGGAGTTCTGCAGGCAGGGAGACAGTTCCTCTGAGGAAATGCCTATTTTTACTGATCCTCCTTTAAATCATTTTAACAAGCTTCACTTCCCCTCCCACACTACAGTCTGTGTTCCTTTGTTTTTTTGCAGGCACTGATCCTGTTTCCCCTTCCCAAGGTCCTCTGGTCTCTGTTAGTCTCAAATCTTTATCAACCACACCCCTATCCCAACACATCTCCTTTCTGATTCCAAAGGAGAAGGAATTATGGGACTCAACAACCACCTTTGAAAATGTCGGAGCAGCTAGTCCAGGCCCTGCCTCTGAGAAGCAGTGTGGCCTTGGGCAAATGCCCCTGCATGAACTCAAAGGAGCAGCTAGTCCAGGCCCTGCCTCTGAGAAGCAGTGTGGCCTTGGGCAAATGCCCCTGCATGAACTCAAAACGCTTAGAGAGGAAAGGGAAAGCTAGTCCCAGATCCTGGCCCTGCCCACCTGGCCTTGAGTTTGGGTCAGTTACATTCTGTAGGGCATCAGGACATACAGAATTATGGAATAATTTACAAAAGCCGGGTTTTTGTCAGAGCCCAGAAATGGAAAAGAGAAAACAAATGCTTCCTGGAGTTGATCTGGCCTCCTTTTTGGACAGAAGAGGAAGACACAGGGGAGAGTTCCTGATGCGGTGTTTGGGGGGGGGGGGGGGGTGTCTCTGGGGAGTTCGGCTGCCCTGATACTCCCCATGCCCTCTTCTCCACAGGTGCCCAAAGCAACCCTGCAGCTGCCTCGTGGTGACAACTCTCCAAGTTGTTGCAGTGCTGGACAGAGCACTGACCCTGGGAACTGAGAGAGGCCGAGGAGATCTGCTACACCAGTGGCACTGCCTTGCTGGTCACATATTCTCTCTGACTTACAATGTCTACAAAGTGAGGGAATTCAGTTTAGAGGCCACTGAAGTCACTTCCAGCTATAGAATACAATCTACAGGATGCTGCAGGGTAGAAGATTAGCTAGCATCCAAGTGGAATTCTAAAGTGCCTGCTGATCTCTCGTTCAGGTAAAGAAGAAATCGAGAACACATATCCTCTGAGCTCAATCTAGCAGCACGACAGACACTTGCTTATGTTTCTATCTTTTAAACAAAATAGACTTTTTTTTGAGTCAGTCTCACTTTGTCACCCAGGTTGGAGGGCAGTGGCACAGCCACCGCAACCTCAACCTGCTGGGCTCAGGCAATCCTTCTCCTTCTATCTTCCAAGTAGCTGAAACCACAGGCGTACCATCACAACTGGCTAATTTTTTAATTTACTGTAGAGACAAGGAATCATCAAGTTGCCCAGGCTGGTCTCGAACCCCTGGGCTTAGGCAATCCTCTTGCCTCTGCCTCCCAAAGTGCTGGGAATACAGGAGTGAGCCACCATGCCCGGGCAAAAATAAATTTTCACTAAACACACACATATACAACTCTACTGAATATATACATAGGATGAGAAGCACTAATTCCACAATCTCTTCTAATACTTATAAAGCCAGATTCATTCATACTAGTACCTAAACTCCTTCCCTACACGTCAAACATTGAGCTTTCAAGAGGATGTTAGTAATTTTTGCCCAATTAGGAAAAATCAGGGAATACCACATTATGTCCCATTACTTTCCGCCTGTCTCTCCCCTGGCTAGGACCCACTCCTAAGGAGTGTCTGAAAGGCGGGGGTCCTTAAGATACAGCCAGGTGGGCTGCAGTCCACTTTATGGCCATACTAGCATTATTGGCCTTGGGCAAGTCACGGGAAATTCTGTATCCTCTACAAAGCAGAGATAATGATAGCAAGTTGTCCCTTCACTGGACTGTAAGAACGAATGAAGTAACATGTGTGACAGTATTCTGCAAATACTAAAAGTAATAGACACTGAAGTTACTATCATCACTCCTTAAAAAAAAACAACTCTAGTTTAGCCAGCAACCTTGCTACACTACAATCACTGACATCCACCTCAAACGTTCTCCTCTATTAGTCCTAAGGAGGGGTTTCCACATAAGCTTTCCTCTCGGCCGACACTCCACCCACCCCAATCTTTTGCAGCTGCCCTGCATCTGAGCGTCTCTCCTCCAGGATTCAGCTGCAACCCTACCCACCTAGGAAGGTTCCTTGCCACTCGTCCAGGGCTTATTTCTCCTTCAGAACTCTAGGGCTTTGGGGCTATTCATTCAGTACTTTATCATATGGGACCTATGACTGCTGTTTCACTTTTCAAAGTTGTGCAAATTAGACTCTCATTTAATAGAGTTCTTCTGTGGCTGGCTGTTTAGAACAAAACTAAATTCTCCCACACACATGATATGTTTATTTTTTATTTATTTATTTTTTTGAGTTAGAGTCTCACTCTGTCGTCCAGACTGGAGTGCAGTGGCCGCTTCCGGCCACTGCAGACTCAACCCGCTGGGCTCTGGCGATCCTTCCACCTCAGCCTTCCAAGTAGCTGGAACTACAGGCGCGCTAACACGCCCGGCTACTTTTTTTTGATTTGTTGTAGAGATGAGGTCTCGTCAAGTTGCCCAGGCGGGTCTCGAACC